>NW_027591059.1:0-123705 GCF_964213995.1 Mustelus asterias
CTCCCCGCCCCCCCCCTTCCCCCCCTCCCGCCCCCCCCTTCCCCCCCCTCCCCGCCCCCCCTTCCCCCCCTCCCCCGCCCCCCCCCCCTTCCCCCCCTCCCCGCCCCCCCCCCCCCCTCCCCCCCCCTCCCGCCCCCCCTTCTCCCCCTCCCGCCCCCCCCCTTCCCCCTCCCCGCCCCCCCTTCCCCCTCCCCGCCCCCCCCTTCCCCCTCCCCGCCCCCCCCCTTCCCCCCCTCCCCGCCCCCCCTTCCCCCCTCCCCGCCCCCCCCTCCCCCCTCCCTCCCGCCCCCCCTTCCCCCCCTTCCCCCCCCTCTCCCCCCCCCCCCCTCCCCCCCTCCCCCCTTCCCCCCTTCCCCCCCTTCCCCCCCCCTTCCCCCCCTTCCCCCCCCCCCCCCCTTCCCCCCCTCCCCCCTTCCCCCCTCCCCCCTTCACCCCCTTCCCCCCTCCCCTTCCCCCCTCCCCCTCCCCTTCCCCCTCCCCCCCCCTTCCCCTCCCCCCTTCCCCCCTCCCCACTCCCCCTCGCCCCCACCTCGGCCCCCCCTCGGCCCCCCCCTTCCCCCCCTCCCCCCTCCCCCCCTTCCCCCCTTCCCTCCCCCCCCTCCCCCTTCCCCTCCCCCACTCCCCCCTCGCCCCCACCTGCCCCCCCTCGCCCCCCCCCCGGCCCCCCCCCTCGGCCCCCCCCCTCGGCCCCCCCCTCGCCCCCCCCCTCGGCCCCCCCCCTCGGCCCCCCCCTCGGCCCCCCCCCTCGGCCCCCCCCCCCTCGGCCCCTCCCCCCCCCCTCGCCCCCTCCCCCCCTCGCCCCTCTCGCCCCCTCCCCCCCCCCCTCGCCCCTCCCCCCCTCGCCCCCTCCCCCCCCTCGCCCCCTCCCCCCCCGCCCCCTCCCCCCCTCGCCCCCTCCCCCCCCCTCGCCCCGGCCCCCCCCCCTCGCCCCCGCTCGCCCCCGCCCCCCCCTCGTGCCCCCCCTCGCGCCCCCCCCTCGCCCCCGCCCCCCCCTCGCCCCCCCGCCCCCCCCCCTCGCCCCCGCCCCCCCCCTCGCCCCCGCCCCCCCTCGCCCCCGCCCCCCCCTCGCCCCCGCCCCCCCCTCGCCCCCGCCCCCCCTCGCCCCCGCCCCCCCCTCGCCCCCGCCCCCCCCTCGCCCCCGCCCCCCCCCTCGCCCCCGCCCCCCCCTCGCCCCCGCCCCCCCCTCGCCCCCGCCCCCCCCTCGCCCCCCGCCCCCCTCGCCCGCCCCCCCCTCGCCCCCGCCCCCCCCCTCGCCCCCGCCCCCCCCTCGCCCCCGCCCCCCCCTCGCCCCCGCCCCCTCCCTCGCCCCCGCCCCCCCCTCGCCCCCCGCCCCCCCCTCGCCCCCGCCCCCCCCCTCGCCCCCCGCCCCCCCCTCGCCCCCGCCCCCCCCGCCCCCGCCCCCCCCCTCGCCCCCGCCCCCCCCTCTCCCCCGCCCCCCCCCTCGCCCCCGCCCCCCCCCTCGCCCCCGCCCCCCCCTCGCCCCCCCCTCGCCCCCGCCCCCCTCGCCCCCGCCCCCCCCTCGCCCCCGCCCCCCCCTCGCCCCCGCCCCCCCCTCGCCCCCGCCCCCCCCTCGCCCCCGCCCCCCCCTCGCCCCCGCCCCCCCTCGCCCCCGCCCCCCCCTCGCCCCCGCCCCCCCCTCGCCCCCGCCCCCCCCCTCGCCCCCGCCCCCCCCCTCGCCCCCGCCCCCCCCCTCGCCCCCGCCCCCCCCCTCGCCCCCGCCCCCCCCCTCGCCCCCGCCCCCCCCTCGCCCCCGCCCCCCCCCCCCGCCCCCCCCCCTCCCCCCCTCCGCCCCGCCCCCCTCGCCCCCGCCCCCCCCTCGCCCCCGCCCCCCCCCTCGCCCCCGCCCCCCCCTCGCCCCCGCCCCCCCCTCGCCCCCGCCCCCCCCCTCGCCCCCGCCCCCCCTCGCCCCCGCCCCCCCCCGCCCCCCCCCCCCCTCGCCCCCGCCCCCCCCCTCGCCCCCGCCCCCCCCTCGCCCCCGCCCCCCCCCTCGCCCCCGCCCCCCCCCTCGCCCCCGCCCCCCCCGCGCCCCCCCCCCCCCTCGCCCCCGCCCCCCCCTCGCCCCCGCCCCCCCCTCGCCCCCGCCCCCCTCGCCCCCGCCCCCCCCCCGCCCGCCCCCCCTCGCCCCCGCCCCCCCCTCCGCCCCGCCCCCCCTCGCCCCCGCCCCCCCACCTCGCCCCCCCCATCTACCCCCCCCATCTACCCCCCCGACCCCCCACCTCTCACTCCCCCCCCGACCCCCCTCAACTCCCCACCTCCTCCTCTCCACTCTTCCCCCCCCCGACACCCCGCTCCTCCCCTCCACCCCCCCCCGCTCCTCCCCTCCACCCCCCCCGCCCCCCCTCCTCCTTGCTCCCCCCACCTCCTCCTCCCGCCACCCCGACCCCCCCTCCTTCCTCTCCACCTCCGCTTCCCTTCATTTAGACTAATCTGTCGCGAAGATGAATTGCTAAATTAATCCAATGTGATGATGTGCTTCTTAAAAGTAGCACTGATTGTGCAACTGTTGATTTCAGTTGTTTTCCCTGTCAGTGAGGGATTTGGTCTGACTGCATTTATTTTTAGACAAGGGGAGGCCCATAAAACAAGTTTTGAAACTTTTAACTGCATTTTCTTGGAATGTTGATAAAAGCATTTGGTTCACAAACCTTGGCTCGGTCGGGTTCATTTTCACCTCTGAATCAGCAGCTATACTCGCCCGACCCTACCCGTGAAGTTTGAATATGTAATCTAGAACAACACAAAATCTAGAACAACACAAAATCTAGAACAACGCAATGTTATTGAGGGATGGCTGCCATGTCGGAAGTGTTGGCTTTTAGGTAAGCCCTCTTGTGTGGATGTTCAAGATCTCATTGAAATGCAGATCTTGAAGAAGAGAGGTGGTGTAATACCTCCGAAATCCGCACAAACTGATCATCTCATCTCATGTCTCCATGCTATTTTGGCAGATTGAAGTAGCTGTGCTAGAATTATAATAGATTGTGATGCATACAGAGAGTATGTTTCCTCTTGTGGGAAGAGCATAACTAGGTGCCATCAATATAAGATGGTCACCAATAAATGCAGCAGGGAATTTGGAAGAAATCTTTTCACCGAGAGTGGTGAGACAGTGGAATTTCCTCCCACAGGGAGTTGTTTTTGGCAAGACCAACAATTTAAAAAATTCATTCATGGGACATGGGCGTCGCTGGCTGGGCCAGCATTTATTGCCCATCCCTAGTTGCCCTTGGAGGGCAGTTGAGAGTCAACCACATTGCTGTGGCTCTGGAGTCACATGTAGGCCAGACCAGGTAAGGACGGCAGATTTCCTTCCCTAAAGGGACATTAGTGAACCAGATGGGTTTTTCCGACAATGGTTTCATGGCCATCGGTAGATTCTTAATTCCAGATTTAGAACCATAGAACCATAGAAAATTACAGCTCAGAAACAGGCCCTTTGGCCCTTCCTGTCTGTGCCGAACCATTTTATGCCTACTCCCACTGACCTGCACTTGGACCATATCCCTCCACACCCCTCTCATCCATGAACCCGTCCAAGTTTTTCTTAAATGTTAAAAGTGACCCCGCATTTACCACTTTATCCGGCAGCTCATTCCACACTCCCACCACTCTCTGCGTGAAGAAGCCCCCCCTAATATTCCCTTTAAACTTTTCTCCTTTCACCCTTAACCCATGCCCTCTGGTTTTTTTCTCCCCTAGCCTCAGCGGAAAAAGCCTGCTTGCATTCACTCTATCTATACCCATCAAAATCTTATACACCTCTATCAAATCTCCCCTCAATCTTCTACGCTCCAGGGAATAAAGTCCCAACCTATTCAATCTCTCTCTGTAACTCAGCTTCTCAAGTCCCGGCAACATCCTTGTGAACCTTCTCTGCACTCTTTCAATCTTATTTACATCCTTCCTGTAACTAGGTGACCAAAACTGTACACAATACTCCAAATTCGGCCTCACCAATGCCTTATATAACCTTACCATAACACTCCAACTTTTATTTTTTAAATGATTTCAAATTCCCCCATCTGCCGTGGCGGGATTCGAACCCGGGTCCCCAGAACATTAGCTGAGTTTCTGGATTAATAGTCTAGCGATAATACCACTAGGCCATTGCCTCTCCATTTGCCCATCCCTGGTTGTCCTTGAACTGAATGGCTTGCCCGGCCTTTTCAGAGGGCGTTTAAAAATCGACCACATTGCTGAGGTTCTGGAGTCATGCTTAAGTCAGACCAGGTAAGGCCGAAAAGAACTAGATGGGTTTTACGACAATTGACAATAGTTTCATGGTGACCATTAGACTTTTAATTCTAGGTTTTTATTGTTCTCAACTTTCTTTTTTTAATTAATGTTTTTATTGAGGGTTTTCCATTTAATTACAAGACATGACAAATCCCCAGAATCTAGTACAGTAGAGTGATCACTATTCCACATAGACATACTTCTATAAATGGTTCCGATTATCAATCATTGCAGTTGTTGTGGTCAGTGTCTCCTTTCGTACGGATAATGAAAGGATACCAGAAAGAATGGGGGATCTCTGGATAACAGGATAAAGCCATGAGCACTTAGTTTATTTTATTTTATTAGTGTCACAATTAAGGCTTACATTAACACTGCAATGGAGTTACTGTGAAAATCCCCTAGACACCACACTCTGGCGCCTGTTCAGGTAAACTGAGGGAGAATTTAACATGGCCAATGCATCTAACTAGCACGCCTTTTGGACTGTGGGAGGAAACCGGAGCACTCGGAGGAAACCCACGCAGACATGGGGAGAACGTGCAGACTCCGCACAGACAGTGACCCAAGCCGGGTCCCTGGCGCTGTGAGGCAGCAGTGCTAACCACTGTGCCACCGTGCAAAGACAGAGCTGCACAATATACGAGATTCCTTATGGAGTAAAATACAATTGGGACCTAACTCCGCATCCCAAGGTCTCCAAGCCCTGAAGGGATACCCCAGCGAAAGGGGAACATCAGGACACTGCCATATGTACATTACATGGTGTGGCAGTGTACACTCCAGTTTACAGGAGCCAGTAAGCCAAGGATTCTTACACCACGCCAAGGTTTCCAACAGACTTTACTCCTCTTCAGTCATATCAGAGGCACCGTTTTCCACCACGGAAACCCTAGTGAGAAGGGGAAGAAGAACCGTCAAGGCACCCATCAATGTGATATCTGGGGAAGAGATGCAATCTCCTCCTCCCAACAGGATAAGGGAGAATTAGAATCAGAGCCTGTATCAGCACTTCACCTGCCCAGATAAAGAAAGGAAACCCCAGAGAGAGGAACAGCAGGATTAGCCAATGGACGCCAGACGTGATCTATGTGCAGCTGTGTACACTTTTGCAAAAATGGTACCAGTTTCTCTGCCTGTATACGAGTTTAAAATCTGTATATTCTGCTTGTTCATCCTTGGCTGGCTACCTTTCATGATGTCCAGCAGTTTAGAAGACATTATCCATTAACCAGCTTGTTACAAGATTAGTTTAACTTTGTAGCCCTTGCTGCTTAAAATAATTCTAACTGTTACCCTACAACCATGGCTAACATAACCCTCAAAACTCTTTCTTGCCTTGATAATTTTGTAGTTTTCATATGCGTATGTCAGATATACATACATGAAAATTGCGTCTGTAACCCCATGTTGCATTATTGTTAAACATTTATCCCATGGGCGGCACAGAGGTTAGCACTGCTGCCTCACAGAGCCAGGGACCCGGGTTTGATTCCTGGCTTGGGTCACTGTCTGTGCGGAGTCTGCACGTTCTCCCCGTGTCTTTGTGGGTTTCCTCTGGGTGCTCCGGTTTCCTCCCACAATCCGAAAGATGTGCCGGTTAGTTGCATTGCTCATATTAAATCCTCCCTCAGTGTACCCGAACAGATGCCAGAATGTGGCGACTAGGGGGATTTTCACTAACTTCATTGCAGTGTTAATGTAAGCCTACTTGTGACACTAATGAATAAACTTGAACAACTTTTAAGTAACAATCTGAATAGTTTTGACAACTGGGCTGAATGGAAGCATTGATTTCCTTACAGTTGAATAAATCGGGCTAATAAGAGAATTAATGAACAAAACAATTTATTGATCTAAATCCTGAGAAGTCCTTGAGCTGTATTTTAATTTTACTGTTTAAAACTGGGTAAACCGGAGTTAAAATGATTCCATTGGTTTGAGATGAAGTTTTTAAAGTAGGAGCCTTTATAAAAAATGTGGAAGTCCACATTATGTACAGACAGAATGGAGATTCTGAGAATCAGATTAATCACTAAAGTGTGGTTTTGATTTGTCGCCAAGTGTAAACAGTCTTGGTGTGGAGAAACAGAAAGTGAAAGAAATCGAGTACAGTAATCGGGTGTGGCTAAAGAAAAATGCAACATAAAAAAACACAGAATTCTAGAAAGAAACTGGCTGCAGTTCAGTTCAAGTTACTTGATCAGAACGGATTTATAGCTTTCAATTTAAGAAGGTCCAGGGACAATAACCCAGAACAAAATCCAAGTCTTTGTATCATTTGAAGCTTTAGGATTCAGTTTCAGCCAAGGCTTGTCCCAGTCTGGAATGGTGATCTGTCCTCAGTTGGGATTTAATAAATCTATTAAACATAATTTCATGTTGTCTCTTGGCTTATGTCATCTATTAGCATCCCTGCAAAACCTTGTCCCGCATTAACTCAACCATCTATAACTGTAGTCCCCAGTGCCCACTAGGATAGTAGGCAGTAGGACAGCCACTATGTCTCCCATCGTTTAGAACTTCCCCAAACCCCTCCCTCTCTCATCCAGCTCCTTCCCTGCATTCAAAAGTTCAATGCAGCCTTTCTCTCATGATTTTGCTTCATTTTGTTAATTCCTTCACTCTATCGTTTTCAACCCACGCCCATCTCCTGTGTAAAATGTTCTGAAATGTTGTCCTATAAGAAGAATAAAAGAATTGTAAGAGCAATCTTGTTCAGTTGTTGACACCAGAGTTCAAAAAAAGAAAACCTGGTTCAGTACTCATTACCTTCGATTGATTTTCTCATCAAATAACTTTCCAGTTTCCTCTTAAAACCTTTGGTATTATCTACCTCCTTCACCTCCTGGTCAGTCCCTTCACCTTATTCACCATCCTTTGTGATTACTGTTATCTGTTCTGTTTGCACACATCTCCCTTCCTGAGCCTTATCTATGTCCTTTTGTTATGGTGCAAGATTTAACACACTGATAACCCTAAAAATCTGGAATCCATCTCAAAACATTCCCCCCTCAGCATGTAGATTAATCAGAATTGTTGAATCAATAATTGCAATTAAACCATATGATTTATTATTGTCACTACTTTTATATTCCTTGGGTGACATATTAAACGTCACTAATCATGTAACTCCAAAGTCAGGTATGAGTGCGTTGGGTTGTCATAACACAGGGTATAGCACCATTGAAAGTTAAGCCAATTAAAAATTTTGCATGAGTTTCATTGGATGATGTGCGCACTTAACAAACTTATTAAGGAAGCATTTAATTTTGATGCCACATAATCTTACACACAACCTCAAAACATCTAAATTGTGTGAGTAAGCAAGTATACATATTGTCGGCTCCTCGCTCTGATGGTGTAAGTCCAGTTGGGAACCATATTTCAATTCTGTAGCTGGTAGCCTTGGAATTTCTGCTACAGATTTAAGTGCTTTCTTTAGACACCAGCTAAGTTTGGAAGGATGATCTCTATCTGTGGGGAGGCAGTGGCGCAAATGTATTGTCTTTAGGGGCCCAGGGTAATATTGCTCTGGGAACACAGGTTCGAATCCCATCACGGCAGATGGTGGAATTTAAACTCAATATAACATCTGGAATTTAAAAAGTCTAATGATGACCGTGAAACCATTATCGATTGTCGTAAAATCCCATTTGGTTCACTAATGTCCTTTAGGGAAGGAAACCTGCCATCCTTAGCTGATCTGTCTTGCACGTAACTTCAGACCCACAGCCCTCTGAAGTGGCTTAGCAAGCTAAGAAGAAAATACAAAGGAATGAAACCAGACAGATCACCCAACATTGACCTAGTCAAGCAACAGCCTGACAGTCATACTCATGTAATCATACCATAAGAGAGAAGGTCCCAGACAACACCACCATCATTCCTGGGTATGTCCCACGGGCAGGACAGACCCAGCAGAGGTGACGGCACTGTGGTATACAAGTAGGAGGGAGTTGCTCCGGGCGTACTCAACATCGATTGTGGACTCCATGAAGTCTTTTACCAGGTCAAACATGGGCAAGGAAACCACCAGTTGATTACCACGTACTGTCCCCCTCAGCTGATGAATCAGTACTCCATCACGTTTGAACACCGCTTAGAAAAAGCAAGGGCGCAGACTGTACTCTGGGTGGGTTCTTCAATGTCCGTCACCAAGAGTAGCTTGGTAGCACTACCACAGACTGGGCTGGCTGGATCTGCGGTGAGGGAACAAGAGAGAAAAACATACTTGACCTCATCCTCACCAACTTAGCTGTTGCAGATGCATCTGTCCATGATAGTATCGGTAGGAGTGACCACCACACAGTCACTGCGGAGACCAAAGGTGTCTTCACATTGTGTTGCATGGTACTACCACTGTGCTAAATGGGGATAGACTTCGAAAAGATCTAACAATTTAAGGCTGAGCATCCATGAGGTGCTCTGGGCATCAGAAGCAGCAGAATTGTACTCCACAATCTGCAACCTCATGGCCTGGCATTTCCCTCATTTTATCATTACCACCAAGCTGGGGGATAAACCCTGGTTCAGTGAAGAATGCTGGAGGGCGTACCATTAGCAACAGTAGGCATTCCTAAAAATACGGTGTTAACCTGATGAAACTACAAGGCAGGACGACTTGCATGCCAGACAGCATGAGCAGCAAGTACTAGAGCTAAGCGATTCCGCAACCAATGGATCAGATCTGAACACTCCAGTCCTGGCCATACAGTCGTGAACAACTCACTGGAGGCGGAGGCTCCACAATTATTCCAATCCTCAATGATGGGACCACTCAGCACATTTTGATTTTATTTTCCTAAAACTGGGTGGCACAGTGGTCAGCACTGCTGCCTCACAGCGCCAGGGACCCGAGTTTGATTCCTGGCTTGTGTCACTGTCTGTGCGGAGTCTGCGCGTTCTCCCCGGGCCTGCGTGTGTTTCCTCCGGGTGCTCCGGTTTCCTTCCAGTCCGAAAGATGCGCTGGTTACTGTGCATTGGCAGGGGCTAAATTCTCCCTCGGTGTACCCGAACAGGTGCCGGAGTGTGGCGACTAGGGGATTTTCACATTAACTTCATTGCAGTGTTAACGTAAGGCTACTTGTGACACAAATAAACTTTAAAACTCTACTAAGTACGATTTCTTTTTTTTAAAAAAAAAACTTTCCTCCTCCAATATCTGATTGTGTGTCAGCCATGGCTCAGTTGCCAGCACTCTTGCCCGTGAGTCAGATTGTGGGTTCACTCCAGAGACTTGAGCAGAAAAATCTAGGCTTGACGTTCAAGTTCTGCACATTTGAAGGTGCTGTCATTCGGATGAGACATTAAATTGAGGCTCCTTTAGGTGGCCATGAAAGTGCTGGAGGGTCTATTTTGAGGAAAAACTGGGAAGTTATCACCAATGTCCTTGCCTGATGCTTACGCAATCATCATGAACTGATTATTTTGGCATTATTTTGTTTCTATTTGTGGCAGTTTGCTGCATGCCAATTGGCTGCATTTATTAAGACGGTGAATTCAAAAGTACACCTTTGACTATAAAGCACTCAGGAATTTTATTTTCATGTTCTTTCTTGGAAGTTAGCATCGTTGGCAAGGTCAGCATTTATTACCCATCCCTAAATGCACATAAGGTGGTGATGAGCCACCACCTACAGTCGCTGAAATCCATCTGGAATAGGTGCACCCACCGTGCAGTTAGGAAGGATGATCCAGGATTTTGACCCAGTGAGAGTGAAGGAACAACAATATATTTCCAAGTCAGGATGGTAACTGACTCTGAGTGGAACTTGCATGTGGTGGTGTTCCCATGCGCCTGCTGCCCCTGTCCTTCAAGATGGTAGGGATCACAGGTTTGGAAAGTGCTGTCAGAGGAGCCTTGGGGAATTGCTGCAATGCGTCTTGTATATGGCGCACACTACTGCCATAGTGAGCCCGGTGGGTGCACCTATTCCAGATGTTCGAGGCACCTATTCCAGATGTTCGAGTCACTTTGTCCGGGTTGGTTTTGAGCTTCCTAAGTGTTGGAGCTGCACTCATCCAGGAAAGCGGAGAACAGTCATAGAATTTAACAACATGGAAGCAGGCCCTTTGGCCCAACTTGTTCATGCCGCACTTTTTTTTAACCACTAAGCTAGTCCCAATTGTCTGTGTTTGGCTCATATCCCTCTATACCCTTCTTACCCATGCAATTGTCTAAATGCTTTTTAAAAGACAAAATTGTACCCGCCTCGACTACTGCTTCTGGCAGCTCATTCCAGACACACTCCACCCTCTATGTGGAAAAAGTTGCCCCTCTGGACCCTTTTGTAACTCTCCCCTCTCACCTTAAACCTATGCCCTGTAGTTTTAGACTCCTTTACCTTTGGGAAAAGATGTTGACTAGCTGATCTATGCCCTATGTGTGAATGTTCCTTCACATTCCTGACTTGTGCCTTGTAGATGGTGGACCGCTTTGGGGAGTCAGGAGGTGAGTTACTTGCTGCAGAATTTCCAGCCTCTGATCTGCTCTTGTAGCCAACGTTTTTTTTATGGTCAGTCCAGTTTAGTTTTGGTCAATGATGATCCCCAAGGATGTTGATGGTGGGGGAATTCAGCGTTGCTAATGCTGTTGAATGTCATGGGTAGATGGGCGGGGAGGCACAGTGGTTAGCACTGCTGCCTTACAGCACCAGGGACCCGGGTTCAATTCCAGACTTCTGGTCACTGTGGAGTTTGCAAGTTCTCCCCGTGTCTGCGTGGGTTTCCCCCAGGTGCTCCAGTTTCCTCCCACATTCCAAAGATGTACGGCTAAAGTAGATTGGCCGTGCTAAATTGACCCTAGTGTCAGGGGGACTAGCAGGTGTTAGAGAGAAGAGCATTGATGAAGTTGTTGGGCTGAGGACGTGGATTTGTAAGTACAAGATTGTTCTTTCAGGGTAATTAATAAGCACAGAACATAAACTCCAATCAATTTTTGATATAAAACAGCCAAAGCATTTTCGAGTTTGCCTTTTATATTCTAAAGGGACTCTTTAAATTGACAAAATTGTAATTTAACCGTGAATTATCTCGCTGTGTAACCTGTAGCGATTTTGAACAATTGAAATTCTGTGACGAAACTTGAACGAAGGAACACCAATTTTAGATCTATGTCAACCTCCTCCATCCCTCCAAGCAGTCAATGATTTGTGTTGGGACTTGCTGCAACATTGTAATGTTTCTGGTACACCGAGAACTTTGCTTTCAGAATTTTCATCTTGATCTCTGTGCACTTCTGCGTCGAGCATCTACTCGATGCTGTTGCTGCTGTCATAATGTGAAACTTGTGGTTTGATTTTTGGTTGGTTTTAATTTGTTCCTTGTGTCTGTGTTGTTGCTAGGCCTGCAGTATATAAACAGTGCACCAAATAATCTTGTTGGTTGAGGGTAAACATTGGCTAAGACACCGGGGAGAAATCCCCTGGTCGACAAAATAGCACTTATGGGATCTTTTGTGCCTACCTGGAGAGGGCAGATGGGGCCTCGGTCCTCTTTGACAGTACTGCACTGGAGTGTTGACCCCAATAATGGGTTCACGTCTCTGGAGTGGGATTTGAACCTGCAACCCCGTATGGCCAGTCAATGAAAACCTCTCCTCTTGGATCCCAAGTCACAGCACAGCGATGTATTGTGAACTCCGGTGTGTCTGAATATTGAGGCTTCCGCCATGGGTGGTTAGCACTGCTGCCTGTCAGCGCTAGGGACCTGGGTTCGATGTGTGGAGTTTGCATGCCCCCCCCCCCCCCCCCCCCCGTGTCTGCATGAGGTTGTTCCAGTTTCCTCCCACACTCCAAAGACCTGCAGATTAGGTTGATTAGCCATGCTAAATTGCCTCTTGGTATCAGGTGGATTAGCAGGGTAAATACCTGAAAATAGAGTAAATAGGGCTTGGGTGGGATTGTTGTCAGTGCAGGCTCAGTGGGCCGAATGGCCTCTTTCTGCTCTGTAGGGAGTCTATATGTCTTTTCTCGCTTGTATAAGTTTGATTGCTTAGCTCCTAAAATGTGCTGCTGTATCTGGGAGAATGTGGCTGAAGGACTCATTTATTATGTCGGCTGTTTTTAAAAACCTGATCACCTCCTGCTTGGGTCAGAGTTTCTTTTGAAGTACTTACTGATTTGCTTACTAAAGACCACTATCTCAGTCAATGCTTTGCTCAAGAGCCGCTCAGGAATTCTGCGATGCATTGCACCTTGTTGCTATGGGATGTGCGACTGTCAGTGAAGCCACTGCCCACACTTGCCAAGTTCAGGAAGGTATTTCCGCAAAGGAATGGAAAAATACGCATGACAAACTGTTTTGCGTAATTTTATTTTAACAGGGTCCTTTCACCCCTCTGGACCCTTGGCTAATGCTCTCCCATCACCTAGCATTCTCTTACCTTCTTGGTGTACATTGTGAACAGGAGGTGAAACAGCCTTAAATAGCTGTTAGGTCACAGGCTCAGTCACATTGGTCCACCAAATACAAAGAACTAGGCAACCGGGGATGGGGCAGCTAATGGTGTACAGTTTGCATTGGCCAATTATCTGTTTTTATTTTATTTCAGAAGATCATTGGGGCAAATGGTTTTGTAATGATTTGGATTTATATAGTGCCTTAGTAAAACATCATCTCTTGCTTTGCAGCAGTGATTAGCAAACAGAATTTGACACTGAGACACATACGGAGGTGACTAAAGCTCAGTCAAAGAGCTAGGTTTCTTAAAGAAGGAAAGAAAAGTAAAGATGTTTAAAGAGGGTAATTGAGGGTTTGGGCCTGTACCACTGAAGGAGTGGTGACCAATGGTAATTGACATCAGGATGGTTGAGCCAGGATTAGAGGAGCACGGAGATCTTGAAGGATTGTAGTGATGGAGATGGTGAGAGATTGGGGGGAAGGGGGGTGCAATGTAGAGATTGGAAAGCAAGGATGAGAATCTGAAAATTGAATCACTGCTGGACTGGGACTCAGTTATTTAGCGAGTTATTGGCAAAACCATATCTTCACAAACTATATTTTTCTTTTAAAATTTGGGAGGTCATTGCATTATAACCTTCACAGTACTTGAAAGGGCAAAAGCTGTGTGCTTGTTTGCACTGCAATTATTTTAATTGATTGCGGGGGGAACAGGCTAGGGATTTACTGGAAATTGCATGATAGAAATTAGCTTTAAGGTTTTGTAGTTGTTTTTTGAAATTAGTTGGGAATAAAATGAGAAGCTGCACAGCTCACATTCTCCTCGTCTTGCCCGCGATGGAGTGGTTAACAGTATCTAGCTAGGAATCCCGAGAGGCCGAGACCTGATCTGGCCATTTTTGGCATGGAGGAGACACTTTGTTGCTGAGAATCTCCAGGCCTGTACTGAGGCTAGCAAGGTATCTGCACGTGAGGGAAGTCCAGATCGACACCACCGAAGCCCTGCAAACTTTATCCTTTTTTTTCAAAGCCTGCTCTTTAATTGCCCATCTCTGCAGAGACCCCATCTGTTTGTTCTTCAATTGCTTCTGTGTGCACACTGGGGAATCTTTGAGGGGTAGATAATTATACTTCGAGATTACAATTGTGTTAACCAGTTCTTGTTTCAAAAAAGAAGTTTCATCCAATCATCCTGGGTTTATTGAAAGAAGCCTGATTAAAAAGTCTCTTTTATGCTGGGTCTAACAGTAGAGAAGGTGGATGGTTGGTCAAAGTGGTGAATTAAACTTTTAAACTAATGGTGTGATCTGTGGAGTAGTGGAGCTAGATAAACCACTCAGCCCAGTCATAACAAAGCACCTTGGTGAAGTATGAACATGACTTGGTGTGAGTTAAATTATGCACAGTAGGGCTTTGGATGAGCTCATGTTTATGGAGGACGGTAGATCATAGAATCCCTATAGTGCAGAAGGAGGCCATTCGGCCCATCGAGTCTACACTGACTCTGATGGAGTATCCTACTCAGGCACTTTTCACCGCCCTATCCCTATAACCCTGTACCCATGAAGTGGAGTTGCTGGTGTTGGACTGGGGTAAGCACAGTAAGTAGTCTCACAACACCAGGTTGAAGTCCAACAGGTTTATTTGGTAGCACGAGTTTCGGAGCGTTGTCTCTTCATCAGGTGAGTCACTCACCTGATGAAGGGGCAACGCTTCGAAAGCTCGTGCTACCAAATAAACCTGTTGGACTTTAACATGGTGTTGTGAGACTGCTTACTATAACCCCGTACATTCACCTTTGCTAATCCATCTGACCTGCACATCTTTGGACTGTGGGAGGAAACCAGAGCACCTGGAGGAAACCCACGCAGATAAGGGAGAGTATGCAAATCCACACACACGGTTACCCAAAGTCAGAATTGAACCCGGGTCCCTGCTGCTGTGAGGCAGCAATGCTCACCATTGTGCCACCTATTGCTGTGCATTGGAACAGTCAGTGTAGAAGTGGGCGACATGGTGGCGCAGGGGCTAGCACTGCTCCCTCAGTACCAGGGACCTGGGTTCAATTCCGGCTTTGGGTGACTTGTCTGTGTACAGTTTGCATGTTCTCCCCATGTCTGCGTGGGTTTCCTCCGGGTGCTCCGTTTTCCTCCCACAGTCCAAAGATGTGCAGGTTAGGTGGATTGGCCATGCTAAATTCCCTCAATGCCCCAAGATGTGTAGTTTAGGGCGATTAGTGGGATAAATATGTGGGCTTACGGGAATGGGACCTGGGTTGGATTGATGTCTGAGAGTTGGTGCAGACTTGATGGGCCGAATGGCCTCCTTCTGCACTGTAAGGATTCTATGATGAGGCATGTGCCATAGAACTGAAACTATTCCGCTGCTGCTGGACTGTCCCCAAGTTTGATTTTGAAACTACCTTAATTCGTGCCATCCCATACTCAAGTTTTTTGGGGAAAATGTACTTTTACTTTCTTACCCAAGTTACATTGAGTGTGCAGCACAGAAACAGCCATCTGGCATTCAAGCTCCACATGAATCTCTTTCCACAACCTTTCATCTTGACCTATCAACATATCTATTACTCAGAATTTAATTGTTGGTGAGAGGACTGGACAAGTTGTGAAGTGCTTATTGATTCAGCTCCCAGGTCAAAAGCACCCATCGTTAACCAGCTTTTTTCGCCGCCCTCTGCATTTTAAGATGGTTATTGTTCTGTAACATATTGTAAAGCCATGCCGCCTGTGTTTGGACTACAGGTTTTTATTTAATTGCAGTAGAAATTATTCCTGTTCTGAAAACGATTGCAATGTTGTAACTCCAGCCATCAGAAAATAAATGACAGTGTAGTTTGTTAATATTTACTTTATAAAGTGCAGTTAATATGCAATCAGTTATTGTGTTTGCCTTGTTTCAATGGCAGTGGAGATGCATTTCCCCATTGATTCCTGGTTTGTTTGCAGTCTCTGATCCACTTTTTTGGTTATTATCTATCACTGGTAAAGAAGATCGAGGGAAAATAGGTGTGGGTCAGTGGGTAGAATTGCACTCCCCTTGAATCTAATTTGCAACATAAAAGTACATTTTAATTCAATATCTTCCCAGAACTGGCACTTCATTTCACCTCGCCCTAAAGCTTCAGGTGAACTGTTAACAGACATGGGTTGAAAGGCGTCTTATACGTTTCAAAACAGTATAATGTCACACGCCATTCTGATTTGGAACTACATCGCCATTCCTTCACTATCTCTTGAGTCAATAACCTGGAATTCTCTTTCTAGCAGCACTGTGGATGTTCCTACACCACATGCACTGCAGCGGTTCAAGAAGACAGCTCATCGTGACCTTCTCGAAGGCAATTGGGGATTGGTGATAAATACTGGCCTAGCCAACGACACCCACGTACCATGAACAAATATTTTTTTTAAAGTTGAAATTTTGCAGCCCTAAAGATGCACTTCCCTGAAATAGTAGTGAAAGCATCAAGTGAGCTCCTGACAGTTTGTGTAGTAAGTGTTGTGTGCACACCTACTGAAACTGTGCTTCCCAAACTCTTTCCCACTGTGACCCCATCTGGAAGCTTGAAAATTGCCATTTCCCAATAGTATGTGGGCCAGCTGCGGGTGTTAGAGCTGGGAGGGGGAGTTTGTGGGGGGGGAGGTGGGTTTGGTAGTATGTGTTTGACCTGTTTGGATTTTAAAATGAGTTCACCTATCTTTTCAGTGGCTTTATTTGGATCACGAACCAGGCCTCCGAGATCAATCAGTTAGGGCAGGCCATGCCCTCCATTGGGGAGGCTAGAGGGATCTCCAGCTGCTATAGCACTCAGTCTCAGCTCAACGGTAGCTACAGTCGTCTTGAAGCTCACGACCCCAAAATCCCGTCTTGTTACCCCGTTGGGGCGCGAGTCCCACAGTTTGGGAAGCCCTGCACTAAAATATATCATCAGGTTTATATGGTGGCTGAGGAACCAAGTGAAATCTTCTAGATTGTGCTGACAGACTATATGGAAAACCTTTTTTCAAGCTACATCTAGTTGCAAAAAAAAAAGTTCCCTATCTGAATTTAAATTAGGTTAAGGAAAGTTGGTTTGTCCTCTGTGAGAAAATTGCAGTAAACTAAGTGATGTTTTCAAAGTTATAATGCAAAGTGAGACACATGATTCAGGATTATTGTGTATTAGGGTTTAAAAATTAGTACTTTAACAGCAGCAGGGAAGCATGAATCTCTGAAGAGCTTTGGAAGACCCTGTCCGGAACCATTGATGTGGAGTCTGACTGGATTTGTGACCCACCTGAAGAAGGAGCAACACTCCGAAAGCTTGTGCTACCAAATAAACCTGTTGGACTTTAACCTGGTGTTGTGAGACTTCTTACTGTGCCCACCCCAGTCCAACGCCGGCACCTCCACATCATGGATTTGTGAGGCCATTACATGGAACTTTCCCTGACTTCAGAACATTTAACAATCAGTGAAGCGTTTGTGAATTGCAGTTGCTCTTGTAGTGAGCGAAATCCCAGAAACACCAATGTGTTAAATGAACAAATAATAAATGATATTGGGTGAGGAATAAATATTACAGAGGACACGGGTGAATTCCCCGGCGCTTCTAGTAGTGCTGTGGGATCTTCTATGTCCACCTGAGCTTAGGGGGAGCTTCAGTTCAACATTTTACCTGGAAGGTTGCACTTCACACAGTGAGGCCTTGGGGTGTTAGCCTGGATTTTGTATCCAAGTCTCTGGAGTGGGGTTGGAACTGTCAAACCTCATGTTGCGTATTGCACTGAGTAATGCCAAAAGGTGCTTAACTGCGGGCAGCCATTATTAAACTATTTGTAGCTTCCTAACAGAGAGGGCAGCAGAGAGGACAATGCTTAAATCTTGCAATATACTACACTCCCCTGGGAAACAAAATGTTGTACAATGTGCCATTTCACATTTTAATGTATATAATTTCACAGATATAATTAAACAGTTCCTGAAAGTTAACAGGTTGTGTTGCAAATTTACCATTGCTGTAATCACAACTTAAGCATTTATGACTGATACTGCCAGAGCAATTTGCATGTTTAATTTTTTATCCTTAACAGCAGTTTGTGTTTAACACAATCCTCTTGACAAAAAGCAGGAGCAAGAACAACTTATTACTTATTCCTTCCTATTTCCTTTTAATTAATCTATCTGGCTTCTTTCTCTTTATACCGTTTCCATTAGCTTGATTCTGTTCTCTCAACATCCCTGAACTTTGACTACCAGCCCCACTTAATGGTTGGGACTGTGACATCAATTGGTTTCTCTTAATCAATGACCTTGACTCACTTGCTCTACTGGTGGACCTGTGACACTGGCAAACTTGTGACTCTCACTTTCTTCCGACTTTCAGTTCGAGCTATTGGAGGAATTTAGACTTTTGGCGGTTTCTCATGCTCTCCCTTTGTGAGATTTCCTCTTTCAGTCAAATGATCTACATGACACTGATGGGGTTTCTCTTCGATCTTCACTAGATATGTGAATGCACTTAGTCTCTTTACAGCAACTCAAATGATACACTTTTCCTTATCATCTGAGTGGTTTTTCATCATGACTTGCCCACTTTTGAACTCTCTAAGTTTCATGCCTGTTATCATGACTGATCTTCACTTTGTCTCGCTTTTCTCTCTGCTGTTTACATCAGGCTTAAGCAAACCAAATATTGTCCAAGGGCCATGTTAAACACTAACTCGTGCAACCTGTTGTGGACTGTGGTGTTATTCTATAAGAGCACAGGAAATTGTCTAGCTTGTTTTGAAAGGAAAGATGGAAATTAATGCCTAGCAAGGTGCATAGCAAATACCTCTGCAAAAGACTGTACAAAATCCGTACCATTCTGTGCAGGGTGATATAGAATCCGTCAGTACAGAAAGAGGCCATTCGGCCCATCGAGTCTGCACCGACCACAATCCCACCCAGGCCCTACCCCCATATCCCTACATATTTTACCTGCTAATCCCTCTAATCTACGCATCCCAGGACACTAAGGGGCAATTTTAGCATGGCCAATCAACCTAACCCGCACTTCTTTGGAGTGTGGGAGGAAACCGGAGCACCTGGAGGAAACCCACGCAGACACGTGGAGAACGTGCAAACTCCACACAGACAGTGACCCAAGCCGGGAATCGAACCCAGGTCCCTGGAGCTGTGAAGCAGCAGTGCTAACCACTGTGCTACCGTGCTGCCCACGGTGGTATTGGAGTGTATTTGACTCATTTCTTAGTTGGACATATATCATGCCCTTCTGATCTAAGCTGTGGACCATTATCTGATATCAATACCTCTGGAAATCAAAAAATGCAAATCAACTTCTCGAAACTCCTATGTTTCTATATCATTTAGGACGGGGGTGAGGAGACATTTCTTAACCCAAAGAGTGGTGAGGAATTCATTATCACAGGAAGTAGTTGATGCCAAAACATTTAATGTATTCAAGAGGCGGCTGGATATAGCACTTGGGGCGAATGGGATCAAAGGTTATGAGGAGAAAGCAGGATTAGGCTATTGAGTTGGATGATCAGCTATGATAATGAATGGTGGAGCAGGCTCGAAGGGCCAAATGGCCTCCTCCTGCTCCTATCTTCTATGTTTCTATGAAACCTCAATAATTTTGACACTTGTGCTGTTGGGCTTAGACCTAATATTTATCACTTGCTATAACTATTGATTGAAACAAAGCACTCATTCTCAACTTCAGAATAATTTTTCACTGACTTTTAAGTGTATGCTACAGGCATTGCCATACTCTGTGAGATGACACCACACCTAACCCTTGTGGTGAGGCATTGTATGCTGAAACCAATTGTTTCTTGGAATCATAATGGATCAAGACAGCATCAATTAATTCACTTCGACAAATGCTTTCTGACAAACCACAGACAATTCCCAATCCATTCCATCTCTCAGCTGTTGATACAGTGGGGTTTATGTATTTATGAATGCTTTAAGTTATTCTGGAATTTTATTTTCAGCCCTGTTACTCTCATCTTCCATGTGCTGTTTTTCTCACTCTTGACTGAATACAATTCCTAATCGTCCTGCTCAATGACATCAGCTTCTGTTTCCACATCTGCCATATGTGCATTTGAGGATTAACTGACTCCTAAATTGGCTTTACATCTACCAATTTGACAGGAAATGGGGGAATTTAAATGTTTGGTGGCTACCGTAGCAGCGAGAGTATCTAAATAGCCAACTCTTGAGACTGCACATTTGGCTGTTGTTATCTGGATCTTACTTAAATCTAGTGGACCTCCTCTGCTAGCTCAGGAAAAGGACTCCCTTGCAATCTACAACTATCTCTTTCTGCCATTTCTATGTCTGTGATATCATAGGCCCCTCCACATCAGCCTTTGCTCAAAAACTTTGCCTCACAGCGCCAGCATCAATTCCGGCCTCAGGCCACTGTCTGTGTGGAGTTTGTATGTTCTCCCCATGTCTGCGTGGGTTTTCTCCGGGTGCTCGAGTTTCCTCCCACAGTCCAAAGATGTGCGGGTTAGGTTGATTAGCCATGCTGAATTGTGCCTTAGTATCAGGGGGGGGTTAGCAGATTAAATACATGGGGTTAGGGGGATGGGGCCTAGGTGGGATTATTGTCTTTGCTGGCTCAATGGGCTGAATGGCCTCCTGCTGCACTGTGGGGTTTCTGTAATTCTTTAGGCCCCCTATGAAGGTGTGTCTAAGGTTGATTCTCAGTTTGAACCATTCCCACAGTGAGAAGGATGTTCCTTGAATTCGAGAATGTAATCTGCAGCAGTCTCACTTGGCAACTGCAACTCTCAGCGTGGCTGAGAGGGCAATATAACAAATTACTCCGATCTTTCAGTATATTCTCCTCCGATTCCGATTAGACGCATATCCGGAATAAGAATAAATTGAAGGATATGGTGCAAAGGTAGATTTGGGATTTGAAAAAGGACCAGGCTTTCTAGGTGTAATGCTCTTGCCCTCTTGTCTCTGCATTTTTATCTTGCTAGCTCGGTCTTCTCCCTTTTTTTTCCTGTTCAGCAAAATCTAACATTAGAAATTAAAGTGTGTGGGCAGTACTTAATTACTTAATGGTAGCTCTTGTGATTATGATACGAGATTTACTAGCAAAATGTAGTTTTTTCCCCCTCGCTTATGATCAGCTTTCCGGTTGATAGCAACTTTTGGATAATGGGTTTCACAGCACAATGCCTCTGTATCCTAGCACCCACAGCTTGTTCTGTCTTTCAGGTCACCTGTCTGTCTGCCTTTTGATTCCTATTTGGTTTGTTAATGGAGAAGTACACTTGCTGATGTCAGATAAAAAGGTTGTCTCGATCGAGTTCTCAGTCTGACCCTCGAGGTGTAGTTTCATTTGATGGCTGGTACTGTTATTGTCCCTTTCCTTTTGTAGTTTAATAGTGAATTTAGAGTCTCTTTGTCCTGCTAACTTCTCTTGTAAATGCCGTTGACTCTTGGAGTAGTGACTTTACATTTGGCGGCTTGTTTCATGTATCTCATGCAAGTGGCTGTTCTTTTGTGTTTTAAAGTTTATTTATTAGTGTCACAAGTAGGCTTACATTAACACTGCAATGAAGTTGCTATAAAAATCCCCTAGTCGCCACACACCGACGCCTGTTTGGGTACGCTGAGAGAATTTAGCATGGCCAACGCATCTAACCAGTCTTTTGGACTGTGGGATGAAACCCACGCAGACACGTGGAGAATGTGCATACCCTGCAGACTGATCCAAGCCGGGGATCAAACCTGGGTCCTTGGCGCTGTGAGGCAGCAGTGCTAACCACTGTTAGATTTGATTTGATTTATTATTGTCACATGTATTAACATAGTGAAAAGTGTTGTTTCTTGCACGCTATACTGACAGAACATACCATTCATAGAGAAGGAAAAGAGAGAGTTCACAATGTAGTGTAACAGTCATAGCTAGGGTGTAGCGAAAGATCGATTTAATGCAAGGTAAGTCCATTCAAAAGTCTGACAGCAGCAGGGAAGAAGCTGTTCTTGAGTCGGTTGGTACGTGACCTCAGACTTTTGTATCTTTTTCCCGAAGGAAGAAGGTGGAAGAGAGAATGTCCGGGGTGTGTGGGGTCCTTAATTATGCTGGCTGCTTTGCCGAGGCAGCGGGAAGTGTAGACAGAGTCAGTGGATGGGAGGCTGGTTTGCTTGATGGATTGGGCTACATTCACAACCTTTTGTAGATCCTTGCGGTTTTGGGCAGAGCAGGAGCCCTACCAAGCTGTGATACAACCAGAAAGAGTGCTTTCTATGGTGCATCTGTTAAAGTTCCACCGTGTGAAGATGGATTTGCATTTATGTAATGCCTTTCATGACTTCTGGACTTTCCAAAATATCTTGCAGCCGATCAGGTACTTTTGAAGTTTGGCCACTGATGTAGCATATGATAAGTGGCAGCTAGTGTGCATGTGGCACAACACCACAATTTGGTAACGACCGGATAATCTGCTTTGGTGGTGACGGTTTAAAGATAAATATTGCTAGTACCGAAGGGATTTTCCCTGCTCTTTGAAATGAAGCGGTGGGAACTATTTCACTGAAGAGGATAGACCTGGCCTCGGTTTTACTTCTCATGCACCCAAGCGTGTAGCACTATCTTGGTACTGCACTGAGTTTTGTGAACGTAAACAGCCGAGTGTCAGCATGCTACTCAGTCATGGGTGTTCTGCCAGTATCCACGTGCACGCCATCGGAGGTCAGCTAACTATAGACATGGCAAGAACCAGCTGCAACTCCACGGCTCACTGTATTCACTCACTGAACACGTCGGAGAGCTCCTTCTGTCATTGAACATGGCCTGTGGCATAGTGCAAAACTCCTAGGGAAATGATGGAGTGCTGTTTGAGGAACTTGTGTTCAGTTGTTTCGTGTGGTGCACAAGGCCAAAGTTGAAAAGGTGGCAGAGGAGTTGGGGAGAAACTTTTCAACCAAAGTGTTTTGTGGAATAAAAGGGAGTAAGTCGGCAGTCAGGCTTGATATATGAAGTAGAATCACATTTGTTAGTTCTGCTTTCTAATGCAACCCAATAGCATTCATTTGAAATTTGAGAATGTAATGGCATAGTGGGCTAGCTTGCGTTGACATTCCAACAGAAGCTGTGTTTGTTTGTTGAAAGTGTTGTCCTAGTTCAAGAGCACTTAAAATTCCATGATTCTAATAAAGGAAATGGGGAAAATAGATGGGACTGAATGGACAGCTTTCAAAGAGCTGGTTAGAGCAGGAGTCTGGGCCAAATAATATGCTGTAAAATTCTACGGTTAACATTGGGAGAGTCCCACAGGAGAGAGACTGGATGCTTGGCTCTGTGTACTTGTTTCCCCCGATACCCTGAATTTAACTCCCAAACAATCTTTGCAGCTATCCAAGAGACGGAAGCATTTTCATCGACCTGGTCCCATGGCTTTCTAACCTACTGAAGTCTGCGACACCCATGTCCCATGAAAGAATTTTTAAAAATGCCTTGGGTGGCACAGTAGTTAGCACTGCCGCCTCACAGCGCCAGGGACCCGGGTTCAGTTCCCGTCTTGGATAACTCTGCGGAGTCTGCACGTTCTCCCCCGTGCCTGCGTGGGTTTCCTCCGGGTGCTCCGGTTTCCTCCCACAGTCCGAAAGACGTGCTGGTTAGGGTGCATTGGCCATGCTAAATTCTCCCTCGGTGTACCCGAACAGGCGCTGGAGTGTGGCTACTAGGGAATTATCGCAGTAATTTCATTGCAGTGTTAATGTAAGCCTACATGTGACACTAATAAACTTTATTTCATTATCTATTTCAGCGAAGCATTTCAAAGTAAATTAAGAATAATAAACTTGAGAAACAGTACCCTTCAATCTTTGTGAACACAGCCTGAAATAAGTTTTGCAACATAAGTCATTAGTGGAGCTTCAGTACAAGCTCCCGTGTTGTGTAACTAGCTTGCTTGCTGTTGTGTAATTGTCTTAGCCAGAGTGGTGCTGTTGCTAGGCTTTTAGCAAAGTCTTATGGTAGACATGTGTGAAGGTTACGTACAGTACTAACTTCTATAATGAGTTTTCCAATGTAGTAGATTAAATAAAATGATGCAAATATGAAGAAAGACTAGGAAATTCATATTTTTCTCATTCGAACAATGCAGATTATGGGGGAGAGGGGGGAGGCGGTGTGATAGTGTTTTAAATGATAAAAGAAAGGACATAATAAAAGCAGATTGTTTCCAATTGTGGAAGGATCTGGAACAACATGCTGGAGGAGCAAGATTAATTGCAAGGTTTGGAACAGGGAGCAAGAGAAACTTTGCGGAGTTATGAGCTGCAGAATTCATTTTCAAGGTTAGTGGTTGAAGAAGTAAGCATGTCAACATTCAAGATTAGATTGGCTTAGATGAATGACGGAAAATGGGATAAGGAGATGAAAGGATACAGGAGCAGTTGACCCCCTCCAGTGGTCAATCTTGGTGTGATTTGGTCAGCAGATTGGCTGGTCATCCAGCCATAAGGGTGAGGAAGGAGGTGTGGCTGCAGGGCATTACAACTGAAGCCCGATCCTGCCCTCACCGTAAATCCTAAACGTCCTTTGCCATAGGAGCCACTGACTAATATTCAATTGATATTTTCTCTCTCGAGCTCAAACACTGAGGCCAAAACTGTTTCTTGGCTGAGATTTAAAAAAAATATATTTCCAGCAAGACATCTTTGATTTCAGCTGTGATAATATTCAGAGGAAGCCCGTGGTTTGTTCTCCGGATGTGTATTTTAATTCGAACCAAAGCCAGTGTTTATGGCAGCCGAGGGGTTAATAAAGTTCTGCCTGCACTGCAACACTTGAAATTCCAGCCTCCATTTTCTCCCGAACAGTTCCCTCGTCATAATTCTTCCAGTACAGTGTCGTGAAAACTGCACAGGTTGCTGCTTCCTTTCCTTTCTCTGCCTCCTCCACCTTCCAATGACTGCAGTCCGTTTGGTTATGAGGTGGGCAAACTGCCAAGTATGTGTGACAGCAATTAAGCGTATGCAAAGCAGTCTTGTATTTTGGGGAGGTGGTGTCTGCGAAACGACCATTCACCAGGACCCCAGCACCCAGCGAAAACTGCTTTACTACAGAGAGAGGGAGACAGAATTTTTGTTGCCATTTTTCAAGTTCCCGCTGTGTTGTGTGCGTGTTCATGTGTGTTTCATGTTTTGTTTTTGTTTTCCTCTCCCAAGTATTTGGCTGGCTTTCAACCGTCGGACAGCTCTTTTGTCCTATTTTACCGTTGTCTCATTGGTTGAGACACGCGCTCGAGATGGGTGAGCGTTAAAATGGGAATGAAAAAAAAATGCAATGGATTTTAAAAAAAAATGTACCCCTCATTGGGGATGGGGGCTGGAATATAAGCCATATTTGGGAAAAACCTCAGTCAATAGATCCTTATCTCTACAATTTAAAATAATGTTTCGCTTTTTATTCCCTAAGAGAATAATGACCTGTTTGAGACGTGGTTTGCATCAATAATTGGGTGCAATTTTTTTCTTTTTAAATGTGGCTTTATTTTATTATGTATTGTTGGTATTTATATTTTTATGTATTTTTAAACATTATGGTACTTTTGTGATTAATTATCATACTATTGGTTCCTCTGAGGGCAGAAGTTCTTTGCAAATTGTTGTCCTCGGAGTAATAATGAAACCCATCTGTATTTGCCACTTATTGCATACTTTTTATTCTCCCCGTTTTTTTCTCTTTTAGGATCTTTGACACCTCCCTCATGTTACGCCATATGCCATGCATTTCTTTTTAATGTGGATTTTGCCTCCTTTTCCCCTCCCCTGCCGGGATATAGTTCTGACACATTCCATCCAAATGGTCATTCGCTGAGAGCGAATCTTGCCTGTGAGCATGGTCAGACTATTCGGCTATAGAAGACGTCACAGTCCTCACCTAGCAACCACGCATGCATGTTTCCCAGCTAGGATCCCTGGGCAACAATCAGAAGCCAAGGCTGATTTGCTGCCTTTTCCCCCTCCCAAGAGCACGGGGGCCAGTTGTAATACCACCTGGCTGAGTTTAGCTAATTTAGCAAGAATAAATCTGCAATTTAATGGTTTGGAAGACTCAGCTTCACATTACCTTCGCTAAATGAAAACTCAGAGGAACTGAGGTCCGGATTCAGAGCCAGTGATAAAATATGTGATTAAAATTACGTTTATATTGAGGTTTCCAGACCAAAATGTCCAATATTTAGGGTAGTCAGCAGAAAATAATCTGTAAAAATGGAAGGGATTATTTTGGGAATTAAGCATTCACAAAACAACATCATCTTGGGATGTTTTCTTCTGGCTACTTGCCTCCTTTAGGTGATTGAATGAATTTCCTTCGGTCTGTGATGGGCTGAAAGAACTTGCACGGTGTCAACCATCCATCACGATAATCCATGTCCCTTTAACTTAAAGAATAAATGACTTGGGTGTCATCTTAGAGATAAAATATATCTGATACTTAAACAGATCGAAAAAAATAAGCTTACAGCATTGCTTTCAGATAATGCCAGTGAAGCAGGGGTAGGGTTATGAAGGCAAATTGGGAACAGATGTTGAGAAGCGTATTTTTATATACACACGGAATAATCAACAGCTGCAGCAGGTTGCCAAGAAATGTGGTTAGGACCAGAACGCAAACAGCTAGATGCTACAGTGGGAAGTGGATAGGGGGGAGTGAAATAAATGCAATGAAAGACCTTTTTCATTCAAAGTACCTGCTTTTCTCAATTCCTGAGGACTATTGGGCCATGTATGAATTGATATTTTAGGGTGATGGGGTCAAGATAAATAAAACAATTGAAATAAAACATGTAGACTAACCATCATCAAAGAGTCATTTCTCTCAAAACGCTCCAAACCAATCACTTGAAAATTATCAGTAGTTTTTGACTCTGGACAGGGAATATGCTTTCACTGTTTCTTAGGTGACACACAATGCTTTCAGCTATAAGTTAATTGAGCTTTTTTTTTATTGATTCTTGGGGTTTGAGTGTTGCTAGCAAGGCTGGTGCTTTTTGTCCATATGTGGTTGCCCTTGGAGTGGTAGCGAATGATCTTGAACTGCTGCAGTTAGTCTGGTGAAAGTACGGCTGCAGTGGACCTCATAATTGTGCTCCCATATACCTGATCTTGTCCTTTTAGGTACTAGATGGTGTGAGTTTGGGAGGTATTACATAAAAACACCCTTCCTCCCCCATACTCCTTGATCCATTTAGCCCCAAGCACTATATCCAATTACTTCTTGAAATCAGACAACATTTTGAACTCAACTACTTTCTGTGGTAGTGAATTCCACACATTCGCCATTCTCTGGGTGAAGAAATTTCTCCTCACCTCAGTTCTAAAAAGTTTATCCCTTATCCTCAAACTATGACCCCCCCTAGTTCTGGACTCCCCCCACCATCGGGAACATTCTTTCTGAATCTACCCCGTCCAACCCTGTTAGAATTTTATAAGTTTCTGAGATCCCCCCCTCACTCTTCTACTCTTTTGTTGCTGAAGAAACCCTGGCAAGTTGCTACAGTACATCTTGTGCATGTCGCACACTGCAGCCATGGTGTGTCGGTGGTGGGAGTATATGTTTAGGCTTGTTGATACTGACATTTAGAGTAATTTTGTCAATGAGTGTGGGAAAACTCTTGCTCCATGTACCACCCTTGTTTGTCTCCTGTAACTTGTGTGTTGGACAGTAGACAGTCTGCAAATAGTTGGTAGGGTTTTGATTTTTTTAAACAGGAAGTACTTGAGGCATGGTTTTCGGGCATTGCTTTTTAATCCCTGCCAGTTGCTTTTAATAAATACGGTATTATCGCTGGAATTTCAGTACTGTGTAATAGTGGGGTGGGAAATTTGCATACTATGCCCTCTTGACCTAATATAGATTTTTGACATTCCAAAATTCAAAAACAGCAATTTGAACCTTGCAGGACGGCTACGAGGTGCATGTGGTAACCGGACTGTTGCTGGTGGGAACAATTTGAGATGGTAAATTAAGAGATCATGCGTAAAGCTCGTTGCAACCAATTCAAACTGTGCTGGCCCACATACCGTCTTTATTAGTCTCAACAGGCACTATTGTGCTCCGTAACGGTGATCCAGTTACAGCTTATCGAAGATTTAGTTTGCTGTCTTCTGGTGTGGAAAAGAGTTTGTATCAGAATCGTTCAAATTCTTGGGCATCCCAAAGGCACTTTGCAACCAGCAAATTACTTTTGGAGTGTAGTCACTCATTTTGTAGGATTGTTTGTGATAACAGAAAACCACAGGTGGAAGACATCTTAAGCAAAGGTATTAGTTGAGATGAGTGGTTATTTTGGATTACAGACTTGGATAGGAAGTATCTGGAAAAAGTAGTATTGATGCTTGGTGCAATTGGAAGGCATACAATTTCAGTAATTTATATAAAAGCTTGCATTGGACAAGTGATCCACATAAGCATTCAAATTGTTCATCTGGGTTTTTAGGAAATATTGAAAGGATTAGGACCATTCTTGGCTGTATTCATGAAGGGTTGTGCTTTGGACCAGAGGTCTGTGCATTGAAGTCGGGCACCACTGACATTTGACTATGTCTCATTGGATGTTAATTTCCTGTTAAAGAATAAATAAGCTTAAACTGGGGGGGGTGGAAATAGCCACAGAGCATGAGCATAGCACCAGGCTCTGCTATGATATTCAGTTCTTCTTCTGTCTGCTCCCCAACCACCTTGAGTAATTTGTCATCGGTTCATTGTCAAGGGTTGCACACGAATAATGGGTTCATGGGGCAAGGTGTCAAAATTGATGGCCTGAGGGACCTGAAGGGCCATTTCCTGTTCCCCGAAAGTTCTTGGGTACTGAAGGGCTGTACATATTCGTGGACTCTACCCACTAAGGATGTCTTCAGGGGGAAGGAGTGAGGAAAGAATCACGGCAACAACAATGAGTGGCATCAGCTGCTTAATGCCGTGCAAAGTGAAGGTTTAATTTGTTTGACCTTCTATCAAAATGAATGGGTTTTGGGTGAGAAATCTTATGCTGTGCCCAGATGGAAACCTGATGAAGTAAATAAAGTTTGTTAATGATCTTCTATTATTTATGTTGCAGAATTTTTGCACCATATGTAGTAAGGAGAGAAGACCTGTTGGGCTTTGGACGCCCTTGAAAACTGTCACAGGTAAAATTTACATATTTTAAAATAGATAATGGTGGAATGTTTAGGAGTGAAGAGTTGCTACCCCCAAAGCCCTATTACAAATCGTGTTTTAGCAACATGCCAAAGAGAATAGATAATTTCTGGTTCAACAAACGATGTAGCGTTTACAGAACTGCAGGAGTAGTGCCCCCTCAGCTACTTACTGTTTGAATTTTGTTTCATGTCTGCCAAAATACTTAGTCCTTTCTCAGGTGAACTTTTAAAGAGAGGATGGAGAGTAGTGTTTACATTTTGTTCCTGTACGTTTGACCCACTCGATAAACGGCATGTGTGAAATAAACTTGGTCGGTTCCAATCTATTTCCCAGTAGGCATGGGCCCATAAATCAGAACTGCTTCTAATTGGACACTTAATTGGTAATATAATGATGAGTGGTGTTGCAAATGGAATAAATGTCACACCAGAGTGCAGTAGGTCATCAATTTCCTGAGGTTGGTACCGAGGTATATTGATGGTGAGTTTTCCTCTGCATACCCTAGTGTTGGATCCTGATACTGGGCGTCTCTCTCCCTGATTCAAGAATATACAGTTGTAATATGGGAGGAGGTGATGGGGTCTTTTTGGGTTTGAAATTGTGGGACAGATGTGTGTGGGGTAAGAGTATAAATGGTTCGAATAACCCTTTCATTTGAGGTGTCTTTTGATAGGTTTTTATTCTCTTCTAACCTGTTCAAATGTTTTTCCTTCCAGTGTTTGTACAAAAGTGTTTGCGGATATTTGCACAGAAACCCTTCTCATGCAGGTTAATGACGGGTCAAGGCGCCAGGAAGCGAGTCTCAAGACCTTCATGGTAAGGGTGTCCTGTTGGAGTTTCTAGGTGTATTCAGAACAATGCTTGTGGTTATTTTGAGGATTGTCCAGGGGACAGTCTGTGTTGGTTTGGATGTTTTCGACTGGGACTGGGATGCTACAATTGACCTTCGTAGTCTGGGGCTAAGTTGGGGAAAATCATTCAGAGTTCCCAATAATGGACAGTGTCCTGTGATTCCTGTGGGAAATCCTATATTTGTGGATATTGGTAGGAATATGTTTTGCTGAGTGGTGCAAGAGTGATTGCAGAGCCGGAAGCTGACTGCCTGCCTTGATGACTTGGGGTGTAATTTTGTAACACTGGGGGAGAAAATAACTGAGACAATTATTGTTGTTGATAAATACCCCAGTATTGTTGGACTTTTGCTCAGTATAACTTAAAATTGAAGCTTCATTGCAATTCTCTTAAATCATGAGGCCTTTTATCTGTTACAATATCACAGTAGGGGAGAGTCAGAAGATAACATTAAGATTGGGTTTACATATTGAATTGTTTTAGTAAGGTTTATTTTATTTGGTCGAATATCTAAGAAGTTAAGGGAACTTTGACAATTGAAAGAGTTCTATCTGTTGTAAATGAACCTCAGGTAGTTTGTTCCATTCTTGTCACTGAGCCAGAAGGCTGAGATTTCAAATGCCTCTCTAGGACTTCAGCACAACATCCCAATCCAACATTCAGGGATGATATACTAAGAGCATGAAAAATTATCCCTTAAAATTGTGGCTGATTCTTAGTCTCAACTGCACATTCCCCGTAATTTTTAGATTTTTGTTGATTGCCTTGAATATACTCAGCGACTGACCATCCAAAGATTCACAGCGCTCTGAGGGAAACAAAATTCCTGGCCGCGTTAGCCCTGAAACCGGAAAATCCCACCCAAGGTCAACGGACCTTTCCATTATCTGCCCCTCGCCCGCTACGATTCCCGTGGCGGACGGAACGGGAAAATTCGCCCCCTGGTCTCATTCCAAAACGGTCAACTCTTATCCTTTGACTGTGAGCTGTAAATCTGGACTCTCCACTTGGGGGGAACAGACCCTCAGTCTGTGCTATTGTCAAGCCTGCTCAGAATTATATACATCTTTTAGATGGGCGATTGAACTTCCTGCCTATTCCAATGATTAAATGAGATATTCAGGGTCTCTCATCACTACACGAAGAAAGACAATGAGTTCCCCAGCTCGTCGTCTTCCCTCAACCAGCAACAAACCAAGACAAAACTTGGCACGCGTTTTACTGCTGTTTGTGGATCTTGTTACACATAAAATGTCAGCCATGTTTGTCTATGCAGCCATCCTGCAGTATTTGGTGGCATGTTGGCACAGTGGTTAGCACTGCTGCCTCACAGTGCCAGGGACCTGGGTTTGATTCCTGGCTTGGCACTGTCTGTGCAGAATCTGCACATTCTCCCCATGTCTGCGTAGGTTTCCTCCCACAGTCCGAAAGACTAGGTTAGGGTGCATCGGCCATGCTAAATTCTCCCTTAGTGTACCCGAACAGGCGCCGGAGTGTGGCGACTGGGGGATTTTCACAGTAACTTCATTGCAGTGTTAATGTAAGCCTACTTGTGACACTAATAATAAATAAAATTTGAAGAGCTTTGCCATGCATCTAAAGAGAGATGCTGTATAATGGCAAACCTTTTTATCTGCCAACACTCCACTTTATCTGTTAATAAAATTAGTTTTGTATTGTGTGATTGCTCCTTCTCCCAGCTGAGTTGTATAACTTGTGTTACTTGAAATTACGGGCCCTATTTTACCATTTGGAGTCTAAGGGCCGGATCCAGGCGTAATGCAGATCCGAGCCCGGAATCCTCTTTGCAGCGCGCCCATACGCTTTTTGCCGGCTCCAGTCCGATCCGCGCAGTGGGCAGGGCTTAGTGCTGCCAGAACGATCAGAGCTCTGAACTGCGCGTGCGCAGTTCGAAAAAAAATCCGAAGCAGCGCGCCCGGGCGCTAAAGAAAAAAACAGCAGAGAGAGCAGAGTGGGGGGATGGACTTGGGAGAATCTTACAAACTGAAAATAAGGGAGCATCGTCTTTGTGCTGCCTAATTATCTATGGGAAAGGTAATTAAACTAGTGTCCCAGTGAGCAATTAGTGATCTGTATGATACATTTGCGATCTGTAACTGGATTGTTGATGTCCTTGCAGCCATGAGCTCAAATGTTCAGAGTCATGTGGTGAACTTGGAAGAATTGTCCCCGTGGTGGAACTTAGTTGGAAATAAGATTCAAGGAGATTACTAAATCTGGGAAATCAACCAGGTGGGGGGGATATATATTTTGAAATATTTTCCCAAATTTTTGACTGTCAGGTTTTTAGTTCCTGCGATTATAACTTTGACATTATCTTCCAAAGGGAATTCCTTTAATTCTGTGCAATGTTCAGATGAAAACAAGATGACAGAAAGGATCCAAGGCTGCTCCAGAGGCAGATTAGCTGCACCCAACATTGCCCATGCAAATCATGGAATGTGAGAGAAGAGTTGCCAATACAAACTTCTTTTCTCTATGGTTGGTTTCCCAGATTTAGTAATCTCCTTGAATCTTATTTCCAACCAAGTTCCACCACGGGGACAATTCTTCCAAGTTCACCACATGACTCTGAACATTTGAGCTCATGGCTGCAGGGACATCAACAATCCAGTTACAGATCACAAATGTATTATACAGGTCACTAATTGCTCACTAGGACACTGTAGTTTAATTACCTTTCCCATAGATAATTAGGCAGCACAAAGACGATGCTACATTATTTTCAGTTTTTAAGATTCTCCCAAGTCCATCCTCCCCCCGCCCCCCCCCCCCCCCCCCCCCCCCCCCCCCCGCCAAGGGGGGGGGGGGGGGGGGGAGACCAGCAATCTAGGTAGGATGGGGGAGGGGGGTCTGCCTCCCAAGAGGTTCAATCCGGGGGGGGGGGGAGTGGTCTGCTGAGGGGGGCCTGCCTCCCGGGGGTGGGGGGGTCTGCTGGGGTGGTTAGCAGGTGGATCTGCAAAGGATGGTCGCGGAGGATGGGCTTTGGAGGTTCCCCTGCAGAACAGAAATCCGCTTCAGATTTTTATTCTGCAGGTCGCTTACAGCACGGATCCGGAACGGACCAGAAGACGGTAAAGTGGGATTTGGCGGTAGATTTGGGCGCGCGGTTCATTAAGTCGATTTAAATGCACGCTAATGCATTTAAATCGTCGGGGCCACCCGATTCAGGTGCGGACCGGACCGGCGCCCGAATCGGGTGCAGATCGCGTTAAAAGCCCGACACCCAACTTTACCGCGATTTCGCGCCCGAAAACGGGTGCACGTTTTTGGTAAGATAGGGCCCTATGTATCACATTACATGAGCATAATAGTGGGTGAACTGAGTGGAGTTTGAGGACAGACCTTCCACTGTAGAATTGATGGGCTGGAAATTTCCCAGTAAAATTAAGATATTCAATGTATCACGATTGTCTCAAAATAGTTATTTTGTTCTCTTGCCAATTTTTAGTATAAATATATATAGGACTACAAAAAATAATTTCAAGCAATTGGCTGGTCCCAGGGATCAAAACAAAATACGTACAGTTCAGTATCTGTAATCAATTTATTTTACTCACTAACTGCCTGGCTAACTTCTCAAAATTACTGTTGTTATCAGACTTGATTGCCTCTCTAGGAATTCATTTTAAATATTTAGTGCCACTGGCGTAAATAATTCTATTTGATCGGCCCACTCATCATCTCCCCCTGAGCTTCATGCTATGCTTTGGGCTCATGTAAACACTTTCTCAAGGTTCAGTTTCATATCTTTAATGATCGTGAGTCATCTCTCGAGTTCCATTTTGTCCAATATACATGAATTGAATGTCTGTTGCCTCTCCTTGAAGCTGAAGTGTCTGATGCCCGATATCAGACAGGTAGCCCTTTACTGCTCTCTTCTTTTTCCCTAATAAATGATGTCCTTCAAGTAATGTTGCCAGAAATTCATTCTCAGAATGTGGGTGTTGCTGCCGGTGCTGGAATTTGCTAAGTGCCTTGCTAGGCCACTTCAGAGTGCAGTTAAGAGGACACATAAGTGTGGAATTGCATACAATATTGTATAGACTCAGTATCACACCATATGATTAATATTCTATTCCAGGCACTGTACAACCCAGAACCTATTTAGCTTATTTGCATGTGGCCCTGTGCACCACATCTAATATTGTTTTTCTGTGCAGCAACCTGTAAAGTAGCACATGTTGTGATTTTTGTCCAGTGTGTTCAATAGTTGATCCCTGCTTGGTTTTTCAGTAGTCAGATTTCCATGTGTACTCCTTGATGATGACTGTTGTCAAGTTATTTGACTGCAGGAAGCATCACAATCCGTCCTCGGCCCGTGCACATACCTGCACTTTCAACAATAAGGCCTTGGATGTGTTTTCCTTTGCCTAATCTAGGGCTCTGTCATTCCTACCCCTGATCCAATTGACTCAAGACAGGTTAAGAATTGACTCTGGGATCTTCCTTGTCTGGATAGCTCAGCTATTTCTTGGCCCCTGGTAAAGTCTCAAAAGAGCTCTTTCAACGTTGAAGTAATTTACCTTGCAATTTCTGCTTTGTTTTTGATGCAATGGTAAATTTATGATATTGGGACGTGAATTGTTAAGAGTACACCTTCCAGCTTGTGCCTGGAATTAATCAAAGCAGCAACAACATTATGGGGAATGTCTAACAGCTTCCTGCTCTAACAGTTTAAAAAAAATGAGACAGTGACACCAGTGTATAAGAATATGGACTCGAGACAGCTGGCTGAAAGAAGTTACTGAGCCTGCGTTGAATTAATATCAGCAGGAAATGAATTATCGATGTGAATCATGCTTCAGTGATCATGTCATTTCAGCTGTCTCGCTGTTAATTCCAATACTCCCATATCATGATTTAAGTTTTCCTGCAAATTTACGCCATGATCTAAATATAGAAGTGTCTGTCGTCTTAACAAATACTGCAAAATTGTTTATCTAAGGCTTGCAGGAATCAACTGTGTCCTGTAGTTTGATCAAGTGGCTCTCGCTCATGGGTGAGGTTAGACTGTGACTATTACCAAGGTGTCATCCTTGGCTCACTGGTAGCATTTTTATGTGCTTTATGTTTATTTTTATTCAGTCATGAGATTTGGGCACTGCTGGCAAGGTGAGCATTTATTGTGCATCCAATTGCTACTTAGTAAGGTGGTGGTGAGTAGCCTTCTTGCACAACTTCAATCTTCATGGTGATGTGCACCCATAGTGCAATTAGGAATGGAATTCTAGGGTTTTAATCTAACAATGTTGAGAATGGCAATTTATTTCCAAGTCAGGCGGTGTGTGACTTGGAGGGAAATTTGTAGTTGGTGACATCCCCATGTGCCTACTATGTAGTAGAGTCCTTGGTTTTGGAAGATGCTATTGAAGAGACTTTGGCAAGTTGCTCCAGTGCATCTTTGAGATGGTACACACTGTTGTCACGGTGCGTTGGTGGTGGACAGAGTGAATGTCAGCCTGGATTATGTGCTCACGCTCCTGGTGGCTCTGCAAAGCAACATCTGGGGGTTTGCGCAAAAATTGGAAGGGTTGTCCCATAGACGAGTCAAGCAACAGCCTGATCTAGTTCACTACCACTATTGCCACTTCAGTGAAATGCAGAGGGAGTGGTGTGCTGTTGGAAGTGCCATCTTTTAGGTGAGAGGTTAAATCAAGGTCCTGTCCAATCTCTCAGCTGGATGAAGATTCCTTGGTGCTTTTTAAAGCATAACAGATGTCCTAGCCAATATTTATTCCTCAAACAGATTATCTAGTCATTTATTTAATTGTTGTTTACAAGGTCATACTCTGCAAATTGACTGCTGCATTTAATCATAGAAACTGTACAATGCAGAAGAAGGCCATTCGGCCCATCAAACCTGCACCGACATTCATTCCCATCCAGGCCCTATGCCTGTAACCCCACATATTTACTCTGCTACTTCCCCTGAAACTAAGGGGCAATTTAGCATGGCCAATTCACCTAACCCACACATCTTTGGAGTGTGGGAGGAAACCTGAGGATTGGGAGCAGTTTAAAATTCAGCAAAGGAGGACCAAGGGATTGATTAAGAAGGGAAGAATAGAGTATGAAAGTAAGCAAGCAGGGAACATATAAACTGATTGTAAAAGTTTCTACAGGCATGTAAAGAGAAAAGGATTGATGAAAACAAATGTAGGCCCCTTACAGTTAGAAATGGGAGAATTCGTAACGGGGAATAAAGAAATGGCCGAGGAACTAAATTCGTACTTTGCTTCAGTTTTCACAAAGGAACACATAAATAATCATGTACCAGAAGTTCTGAGAGAAACAAGTTTTAGTGAGGAGTTGAAGGAAATCAGCATGAATCCGAATGCGGGCTCACTTTTAACATTTAAGAAAAACTTGGACAGGTACATGGATGAGAGGGGTGTGGAGGTATATGGTCCAGGTGCAGGTCAGTGGGACTAGGCACAAAAATGGTTCGGCACAGGCAAGAAGGGCCAAAAGGCCTGTTTCTGTGCTGTAATGAGTAGAGAAATAGTTTTGGGGAAATTGATGGGATTGAAGGTGGATAAATCACCAGGTCCTGATGATCTTCATCCCAGAGTATTTAAGAAAGTGGCCCTGGAAATAGTAGATCCATTGGTCGTTATTCTCTAAAATACTCTGGACTGGTTCCTACAGAATAGCGTGTAGCTAATATAAGTCCACTATTCAAAAAGGGAGGTAGAGAGAAAACAGAGAACTATAGACCATGAGCCTCATGTTGGTGCTGGAGAAGTTGCTAGAGTCCATTATCTAGGATTTCATAACTCAGCATTTGGAAGGCAGTGGTATAATCAGACAAAGTCAGCATGGATTTACAAAAGGGAAATCATGCTTGACGAATCTATTGGAATTCTTTTGAGGATGTAACTAGTAGAGTTGACTGAGGAGAACCAGTGGATTATTTCAGAAGGCTTTCGACAAGATCTCACAACAGATTACAATGTAAAGTTAAAGCACGTGGGATTGCAGGTAATGTCTTGAGATGGCTAGAAAGCTGGTTAGCAGATAGGAAGCAAAGAGTTGGCATAAATGGGTCTTTTTCTGATTGGCAGTCTGACTAGGGTTCCGCAGGGATCTGTGCTAGGACCCCAACTGTTCACATTATATATTAATGATTTGGAAGAGGGAACTGAATGTATTATCTCCAAATTTGCAGATGATGCAAAGTTGGGAGGGAGGGTGAGCTGTGAGGAGGATGCAGAGATGCTTCAGCGTGATTTGACAGGCTGAGTGTGTGGGCATGTGCAGGGCAGATGCAGCATAATGTGGATAAATGTAAGGTTATCTACTTTGGTAGCAATAATAAGGCAGATTATTACTTGAATGGGTGTAAATTGAGAGAGGTGGATACTCAGAGACCTTAGTGTCCTCGTGCATCAGTTGCTGAAAATAAGTAAGCGGGTACAGCAGGCAGTAAAGAAGGCAAATTGTATGTTGGCCTTCATAGCGAGAGGATTTGAGTATAGGGATAGGGATGTTTTGCTGCAATTGTATAGAGCGTTGGTGAGGCCACACCTGGAGTATTGGGTATTGTTGGGTCCTTATCCGAGGAAGGGTGCCTTTGTTATAGAGGGAGTCCAGTGAAGGTTTACCAGGCTGATTCCTGGGGTGGCAGGTCTGTCATATGAGGAGAGACTAAGTTGGTTAGGATTATATTCATTGGAGTTTAGAAGAGTGAGAGAGGATCTCATAGAAACTTAAAATATATCAGGGTAGATTCAGAAAGAATGTTCCTGATGGCGGGGCAGTCCAGAACTAGGGGTCATAGTTTGAGGATAAGCAGGTAAACCTTTTAGAACTGAGGTGAGGAGAAATTTCTTCCCCCAGACGGTGGTGAATGTGTGGAATTCACTGCCACAGAAAGTAGTTGAGGCCAAAACGTTGTGAGATTTCAAGAAGAAATTAGATATAGCTCTTGGGGCTAAAGGGATCGAGGGATATGGGGAGAAGGGGGGATCAGGATATTGAATTTGATGATCAGCCACGATAATGAATGGCGGAGCAGGCTCGAAGGGCTGAATGGCCTAATCCTGCTTCTAGTTTCTATGAGCACCGGAGGAAACCCACACAGACATGGGGAGAATGTGCAAACTCCACACAATCACCCGAGGCTGGAATTGAACCCGGGTCCCTGGTGCTGTGAGGCAGCAGTGCTTGCCACTGTGCCACCTCACACAGTGCACTAGAATGTTGACTACACTTCAAAAAAACATAATTTTCCTGTAAAGCGCTTTTAGACATCTCGAGGTAATGATGAGAACTATAGAAATGCAAGTCTTTATGTCCCATCTTGAGAGACTTCACAGTCAAGCTGGCTGTTATCCCAATCGAGTCCCCCTCTCAATCATGGGGTCACTGACACGCGACCAGAAATTAGGATCTATTGTCATACCTTTCTCTGCTAGTCCAGGGACGCAGATGGGTTTGTAGCATCCTATTGCGTTTCAAATGGAATTTAAAGCTGAACCTTTTCTGCTCTGTAATTTCTCCCATTGCTCCTTTATTTTAGTTTCATGAAAGGTGGTGTAATAAAATGGTCGCCCCAATGTTCTCACCATGTACAATCCCATGTATTTTCATTATTAATTTCACTGACCAGCCCGTGCTGCAATAGTTGACTGTGGTTGAGGCAGCAGTTGAGAAACTAGACTTGGCCTTCACCTCGACTAGTGAGGAGGAAAACGAGATTCTTGCTGCTGATAACTATCCAGTATCATCCCCTCTTCTTCCTCCAACCCCTCCCCAGGAATGTGTGGACACATTGTTATCCTCTGCATGATTCAGTCGCCAGTCTACATGTGCTTTTGGGTTTTGTACATGAGGAATAAACATCTAGTCGATTGAATGCAGAACGACTGGTGCCAATGGAATCATATCCCCTCATGAGACAACAAATTGAGACAAATGAAGAAGGCATTCACTAGAGCACATACCTCTGCAATGCTGTGTGAACCCAACCTTGAATCCAGACTCGCACCTTCGCCCAAAATTAATCAGTTATTCTTTGAGCCAAACCCATTCTGTGTACCAAGGTTTCGCTGAAACCTCATCTATTGTTTTTTTTGAAAGTTTAAGGGTTTTGGTGAGCGGGCGGGTAAGTGGAGCTGAGTCCACGAAAAGATCCGCCATGATCTTATTGAATGGCGGAGCAGGCTCGAGGGGCCAGATGGCCCACTCCTGCTCCTAGTTCTTATTGTTTACAGACTAATGAACATGGAACGGAAATATTACCTCCACCCACCTTCAGCGGCGGAGCTACAAGGGAGAGGGAATAACAGGTTCATTGTTTTGTTTTTAATATAGGTTTGGGAAAAATCAAGTGTTAATGATAATCGCTGATGTTCAGCTTTTCCAGAGGGATAATGTAGGTGCCAATTCTTAATTTCTACAGCAACTAACTGGAAAAATGGTGACCAGTTTTTGACTATTGCTCAGCATTCCAAGCACTTTATCCAGGCAGGCTGGAACTCAAAGTTAGTCAGCATTGATATTTGTTCATTTATCTCATTGAAACCTACAAAAATACTTAAAAAGGGATAGACATGTTTCTATAACCAAGGGACACAATTTCAAAGTAAGGAGAAGCCATTTGGGATGGAGATGAGGATTTATTTTACTTGAGCGGATTGTGAATCTTTGGAGTTGCCTACATCAGAGGCCTGTGGAAACTCGGTTATTGAGTAGGTTTAAAGCAGAGATTGGCGGATTTCTAAATGCCAATGACATAAAGAGATATGGGGATAGTGTGGGTGATCAGCCATAATCGTATTAAATCACGGGACAGGCTGGATGGATTGAATGATTATTCCTCTTATGTCCCTATTCTGAACCTCATTCGCTGTTTTAAATTTGTAACAGTGAAAAGTCTCTCAACACCAAATTAAAGTCCAACAGGTTTATTTGGTATCACTAGCTTTTGGAGCACTGCTCCTTCGTCACCTGATGAAGGAGCAGCACTCCGAAAGCTCGTGCTACCAAATAAACCTGTTGGACTTTAACCTGGTGTTGTGAGTCTTCTTACTGTGCCCACCCCAGTCCAACACCGGCATCTCCACATCTTAAATTTGTAAGTGACAAAAAATGAAACTGATGTTATGTAGAGAAGGAGAATATTCTGGATGCTGGAAATCTGAAATAAAAACAGAAAATTTGGAAATACTCAGATTATGGCACCAACTGTGGGGAAAGAAACAGGAAGAATTGAATGACTGAAGAGTTAGACTTCCGGGAGGATCTTCCGCAACAGAACAAGCTTGTTCTCAAAAGTTTACAGGCATTCATTTGTGGTCCACACATGCACTTTCCAGAAAAGAGACTCATTGGATTGCGATCAGCAGTGTGTGCTCCAGTTAGTTTTTCCCCTACATTTCATCAACCTTGTAACACCCTGTACCCTGGTTGATTTTACCCCATTTATTTTCTAGTAAGTAGCTGTGAAATAATATATATAGAGTTACACCTTCTAGAAAGATCTTGAAGCATTTCATCTGCCGTGAATTACTTTTAATGTGGACCATCAACTTGCATTCATATGGTGCCTTTAAAAGTAAAGTTTCCCACGACACTTGATTCACAAGAATGTTTTACACAGACTTTATCTCCAACCCACAAAAGGAGTTATTAGGACAGGTGGTCAAAAGCTTGGTCAAAGATGGAGGTTTTAAGGAGCATCTTAAAAGGTGAAGGGAGAGATGGGGAGTTTTTGGGAGGGAATTCCACAGTTTAGGGCCCAGGTTCAATTCCAGCCTTGGGTCACTGTCTGTTTTGACTTTACATGTTCTCCCCGTGCCTGTGTGAGTTTCCTCTGAGTGCTTTGGTTTCCTCCCACAGTCCAGAGATGTGTAGGTTAGGTGCATTGGCCATGCTGATTTGCCCCTTAGTATCAGCCCAAGCCTGAATATTGTCCACATGTTTCTGCAATCCTTCTGATGATGAGATTGCTACCAACTGAGCCAAGCTGGCACTAAGATTTGACACTCATCATTGATTTACGATCTCTCTCTGTCTGATATGTCATGTGGGTTCTGTAATTATTAAATCAGCAGACTATAGATCTTGGGTCTGCAGGGTTAGTACCTTCACCACCTCTTTGAATATTTTATCACCTGATGATGGTCCAATGTCTTTTGGTTGCTGCCAGATCTATTTTTTCTCTTTCCTTGTCGTCTTATCATCTTATTTCCTCTTTTTTTCTCTTATTTCCTCTTTCTGCATGCGTTCCCCTCTCCCTCTCTTTTCCCTTCCTGTAATCACTTTTACAATGGAATATCGTGTCTTGAGCTAACTTGACTCTTCATTCTTCCACCTTGCTGGTGGTCTAACCCACGGGCCTGGTCTTTTACTTTGCTTTATGAACAATCTGAAATGACTGCTATTCTCCTGTTTCCAGGAGATGGAGAAGATGACAGAGGAGCTGCACATACTGACCAAGGAACAGCATGTCAAGACAGAGATTCGGGTAGGACATTCCTGTCACAGATGTACCTGAGGCTTTTCTACTCAGAGGAACTGAACTCCAGTAGTTAGTCCAATGCTGGTGTTACATTATTGCTTTGTAAAGTTTAGAATAGATTTCCGCTTTCATGCTGTTCTGTTTTTTTGGTTTAAAATGGCATAACAGCAGGATGTAGCTGATGGCTGTAATAACATGTGTCCCGTGAAACAGACTGCTGGGAAAATGAAAAGGGTTGGTGAAATTAGACTGCACTAACAGGTAGAGGATTTCCCCTGATCTAATTGCTGTCCACCCCTGCAGTGCAAGGAGTCCCTGCTTTGTTTATGTGATTGCTTGAAGTATACCATAGATATTTTGGGCAATATATAAACTTCCATTACTCCGTGTTAAACTTGAGCTGTTGATACTAATAGATGTTTGTGTTCTGACTTTGACCTTAACCGCCGATGAGGCTCCAAGAACCTCCAGGCCCCTTGAAAATCAAGAAGACTAAACAGTAAATAGAAAGCTACAAATGGGATGGAGTTACTGGCAGGGGGGGGGGGGCGGGGGCATTGAAGGCTGGATTGCCAGGAATCGGTGGACCAAAGAAGGCAGTTTGGGAACCCCTGCTGAAACCCCATCTGGTTTAGCAAATCTGAATCAGGCCCGTCAAAAACAAGGAACAGAGCTTCAACTGACACTAATTTGGGAGAGTTTTCCATAACTCGAAAGTACTCAGTTCAGAGTGTTTCAGTGGGCTTTCTGGACTGATCCAGAGCATTAAGGTGCAATGGCAGCAGCTGTTGTACTTGCAGCATAACCGTGGAATGACTGCTACTCTTGTGGTTTCAGTCCTTTCATCATGTTAACTGCTTCATTTATACTCCTTAAGGTCTCTTGAGCAGATCTTTTGGAACGTAATAAACAAATCCTTTATTTTCCATCTAAATATTAGTCTGTGAAAACAGTGCAATATAGGGGAAGTAGAAATAAGGTTGTTAGAACACTAAACTCTATATAAGCCATATCATATTTTTACACTCTGATATGCTGCAGTGGTATTTGAGGAAGAGCAGCCTGGTTAGAGTCTGAGTGCTGGTGAGATATGGATTCTGACCTAAGTAGCCTTCGCATGCTAAATAAACTATTTCTACCTGTTGAGCTTTGTGCTGTTCCTGACACATGGATGGAGCTTGCAAGCCAACAAAAAACCTGCAAAATAAAATTGTCATTTATTAAGTTGGGTAGACCATTACTTCTACCATCAGGCTGACTATATATCCCATCGAAAATGACAATTGATTTACTGAGGCCAGCACTGGTGCAGTATAACTGCCCTCGTGTCCGTCTTAATTGCCACTCTGTGACTTTGAATGAGTGGGATTGAAGTAGATGGGAGCGAGGAGGTTATATACCATTAACTAGGGGAGGCAGTGGTATAGTGGTATTGTCGTTGGACTAATAATCCAGAGACCCAGGGTATGCTTTGCGGACCCGGGTTCGAATTCTACCATGGCAGATGGGGAAATCTGAATTCAGTAAAAATCTGGAATTGAAAGTCTAAGGATGACCATTGTTGATTGTTGTAAAAACCCATTTGGTTCACTAATGTCCTTTTAGGCAAGGAAATCCTTACCCGGTCTGGCCTACATGTGACTCCAGAGCCACAGCAATGTGGTTGACTCTCAACTACCCTCTGAAATGGCCGAGCAAGCCACTCAATTCAATTAGCGATGGACAATAAATGCTGGCCCAGCCAGTGATGCCCACATCCCTTGAATGAATAAAATAACCTCTCCCCGTTTCTGTAATAGCAGTGTTGATGCAGGAGAGAGAGTTGAGTGGGAGGAGGTGAAATCCTGATGCCGACTAGGAATATAGACAGCTAAAAGACGTCACTCAACTAGAAACTCTTCAGTTGGGATTGGTCTGCATTCTGTATTATTGGAAGTTCAAGATAATCTATCAGTTTCTGCCCTATAATTCATTTGTGGCTGTAAGTTTACCACACTGCTGTAATTGAGCCTGTAATTTCTTTTGGAAATTAGATTTTTTTTTCTGCGTTGCTTGTATGAGAGGGAAACTAACCAGTGCTTTCCCGTCTCTTTGTAGCATTGCAGAAAGATCAGTAGGAACTCCAAATAATTATAGCTGGCCTGTGATATTGATTTATGCTTTGTTTATTACTTTTCCCCATGATTGTGCAAGGTGTACTGTTATAGTATAAAACATCTGAGCCTTGCTGAAATCCTGATCTAATTGTTCCATTCAGTCCACCATCTCTCTTCAGTTCAGTGAAGTTAATTAATAGGTCTATAGTTTTGGCCATAGTGGGGCTGATTAATCTGCAGGGCTAAAGTAATTTCTCGGTGATCGATTATCTTTCTACGGCTCGCACCTTGACATCTGACACTTTTCAGGAGTTTAAATAGAAGGGGGAGTTTTTGTAGTGTGAAATTTCAGGTTCTTAAAGGGGAAATGGTTTGAATTGATATGGTGTCTTTCTGGTTGCAAGGAAACCCCAAACTACTTTACAGACAGCTAGTTTTGAAATGTGGTCAACATGGTCTTAGAGGCAAACGTGTTTGCCACTTTGTGCATGCTGTTAGGAATGGGAGATGACTAAGTAATTTATATTTGTATTGTGTGTATTAGAAATAAGGTGTAAGGTTAATTTGTGTTCCTACACACATTGAATACAGGAGCTGGGATGTCTTGTTGAAGATGTACGAGACATTGGTAAGGCCATACTTGGAATACTGTGTGCAATTCTGGTCACCCTATTATAGAAAGGATATTATTAAACTAGCAAGAGTGCAGAAAAGATTTACTAGGATGCTACCGGGATTTGATGGATTGAGTTATAAGGAGAGGCTGAATAGACTGGGACTTTTTAAATCTGGAGCGTAGGAGGCTGAGGGGTGACCTTATAGAGGTCTATAAAATAATGAGGGGCATAGACAAAGTAGATAGTCAATATCTTTTCCCAAAGGTAGGGGAGTCTAAAACTAGAGGGCATAGGTTTAAGGTGAGAGGGGAGAGATACAAAAGTGTCCAGAGGGGCAATTTTTTCACAGAGTGGTGGAGAGTGTCTGGAACAAGCTGCCAGAGGTAGTAGTAGAGGCGGGTATAATTTTATCTTTTATAAAGCATTTAGATAGTTACATGGGTACGATGGGTATAGAGTGATATGGGCCAAATGCGGGCAATTGGGATTAGCTTGGGGGTTTTTTAAAAAAAAGGGCGGCATGGACAAGTTGGGCCGAAGGGCCTGTTTCCATGCTGTAAACCTCTGACTCTTTGACTTGTGTGCTAAGAAAGGGTTAAAACTTTGGTTTATTTTCATGTGCCCGCATCTCTACAAATGTGAGTTTCACTTTAAACCTTATCTGCATTGTAATTAAGGTTTACAACGTAAAAGCTATTAGAGGTTTGAAAAAAACTATGCTGTTGCTTAGCAACCAGAGATTCACACTGAACAGCCGAAGCATTTTGAGTTCACCCAGATCACCCAGAAGCAACATGCTTTTCACAGAAGCTGCTAGTGCAGGCAGGACAATTCAACAGTGCAGGAAACAAGTCCCAGAAGCTCAAGGACACCTAGAAATCAGGGGATGAGAATTCCAGGAAATTAAAGTTTATTTATTTTATTTGTTTATTAGTCTCAAGCGAGGCTTATATTGCAATGAAGTTGCTGTGAAATTCCCCTAGTCGCCACAGTCCGGCGTCTGTTCGGGTCAATGCACCCTAGCCAGCATGTCTTTCAGTCTGGGAGGAAACTGGAGCACCCGGAGGAAACCCACGCAGACGTGGGGAGAACGTGCAAACTCCGCACAGACAGTGACCCAAGCCGGGAATCAAACTTGGGACCCTGGCGCTGTGAGGCAGCAGTGCTAACCACTGTGCCACCATGCCGCCCACAAATTTAAAGGAATAAAGAACAGAAATATGGAAAAAAAAAAGGTTCTGTTCAATGAAGTCAGGAGCAGAGAGAGAGAGAGACAGGCTCCCAGTTAAAGATAGCTGCAAGATACAGACCTGGAGAAGTCAGCTGGTGAGAAGCCAGCCACCTGAAGTAAACCTAAAGCTGGTGGCATCTTAATACAGCTTGTGAAGCAGTGGTATTCTGTTGGTGTGGCTGGTACCTGAAAGATTGTGTGGAAGCTTGAGTACACGTGGCGTCTCAGGGCAGAGGAATATTGAAAGGAGGTGTTCAAATCCTGGATGTGGATCCTTGCTGAAGACATCTGAGAGAAAGCATTTTTGGGAGAAGATTCCAAGCATTTTCTTTGAGAGAGGGGAGTTTGGAGAGCCTCAGTGAGAGCAGTTCCAACGAGACCAGTTGAAACAAACATCTGAGGGGACTTGATGAAAAATCCATAGACGTTGTATTGAGTGGCATCTGTCACAAGGTTTCAGAGTGTGGTGTGTCTGACCACATTTTGTTTATTGCTTTACATGGACTGTGCACTTACTGAGAACATTGTAACTTGTGTTATCCTTACAAAGCTGTATATATCTGTGAAAGTACAGCTAGGGTGAAGGACCCCATTGTTTAATAAATCTTTTATTCTTCTGCTAAAAGTTTATTGGCAGCCATGTGACTCAGTTCGTCCACGTCTCAAAACAATAAATAACAGTTAGGACCTGTCCTATCAAACGGGGTTCCACTCTAGACTTGACTGACCAGTAAATACCATCAGCTGGGATCGTACAATGGCAAGATCCAACAGGCAGATGATTTGTTGACATGTTTTAGTGGTGTTAATTCAGTGACGAATGTTGACCAGGATACCACTTTTTAGCACTGTCAGAGTAATAGTTGGGTGCAGTTGTCGCATTCTCCTGTCAATGTTGTGCTTGCTGAGCTACACTGGCTCCGAACCAAGCAACATCTTGAAAACAAGGTTGAGAATATTAAAGTTAAATCCCCCGTGGCCTTGTCCTGCCCTGTCTTCCAATCCTGTGACCGTCTGGTATATCTGCCTTCCTCTAGTTCTGGCCTCCTTGTGCATTCCCGATTATAATTGCTTTCAGTTGCCGAGGCCCCAAGTCTGGAATTCCCTCCCTACGCCCCACCACCCCTCCGTGTTGCTTTTCCCCTTTAAGGTGCTCCTTAAAACCTGCCTTTTGACCAAGCTTTTGGTCATCTGTCCTTTTGTGGCTCGGCATCCTACTTTGTTTTATAATGCTGCTATAAAGCACCCACGGGTATTTCATTATATTAAGGCGCTACACAAATATTTGTTGGCAAAGATCCTGATGAGAATCACAGAATGGTTACGGACAGAAGGAGGCTATTCAGCTTGTCGAGTTCGTGCCAGCTCTCTGCAAGAGCAGTCTAGCTAATTCGCTCCCCTACCTTGAATTTCTTTCCCTTCAGATGCTTATCCAATTCTCTTTTAAAAGCTATGATTTTAAAAGCTTTCACTGTCCTTTAGTCAGTGCATTCCTCATCCTAACCACCTGCTGCATAACAATAATTTTCCTCCCGTTGCTGTGGTTCTTTTGTCAATCACCTGAAATGTATGTCCTCTATTTCCCAACCCTTCCACCAAAGGGGAGAGTTGCTTGCTATGTACTCTGTCTAGGCCCCTTATAATTTGAGCTACACTATCAAATCTCCTCCCAGCCTTTTCTCAAAGGAGAACAGCTTCAGCGTCTCTGATTTTTCCATACAACTGAAGTCCCCCGTCCCTGGAACCTTCCTCATAAATCTTTTTGGCACCGTGTCTGAAGCCTTCATGACCGTTTCAAAATGCATTGCTCAGAATTGGGCACAGTACTCTAGTTGAGGCCGATCCAGTGCTTTATAAAAGGTTCATCGTTAGCTCTTTGCTTTTGTACCCCACACCTATTTATAAATCCTGTGTAGCAATTACTGACTCACTGAGATGGAGGACCCGTTTTATGATGGGAGAGGTGCTGACTAAACAGGGATTGAAGTGATAGTCAACAGGGTGTACAGTCGTAGTTTGGAGGGTGCATCAGGATGCAGTAAAATTGTTGGGTCAGCTGTTTTCTTTGTTATTTTAAGCTTTCCACAAAGTAGAAACACAAAAGTGTCACTGAGGGGGGGGGGGGGGGGGGGGGGGGGGGGATAGATGACAAATCAACCCCAGAAGTATATTCTCATCAGAAAAGTTGTGGAAAAAATACAGCAAATCTGACCCCTGCAGTAAAGAGCTAAACTTAAGAGCAACTCAAGTAAAGTTTATTTAGTTATTAGTCACAAGTAAGGCTTACATTAATACTGCAATGAAGTTACTGTGAAGTTCCCCTAGTCGCCACACTCTGGCGCCTGTTCGGGTCAATGCGCCCTAACCAGCACGTCTTTCAGACTGTGGGAGGAAACTGGAGCGCCCGGAGGAAAACCCACACGGACATGGGTAGTATGTGCAAAATGCACACAGACAGTGACCCAAGCCGGGAATCGAACCCGGGTCCCTGTCGCTGTGAGGCAGCAGTGCTAACCACTGTGCCACCGCGCTGCCCACAGTGTTAAGGTCTGGAGTGAAAGTGATTTAAGGGAGGGCTCGATGAAGAAAATTTATATGGATGAAGTTTGGAATGGCCCCTTTCTTTTAATCTCGTTGACTCTTTATTTCTGTTGCAGGCGGAATCTGAGGATTTTACCCGAGATGAACACAATGACGCAACGGAATCTCCCATCGAAGAGAGCAAGCAGTGAGTAATGAATAATCAGGGTGGCTGTATTGTCTGCTGGATAATTACAATTCATTTACCACCAAGCTGCCTCTGAAGAAAGGCGTCGTCTCTTTAGGTAGTTTCAGTCTGTGCCAGCATAAACGATTGATGCCATGAGTGTTTGTGGCCGGGGTTGTTGTTTACCTTTGGTTCTGAGCCGTTGAGGCTCTCAGTCCAACGGTATGGACTAACAGTGGGAATTTACATTGCTGGCCGGTGTGTACCTTCACTGCCCCACCACCAGCCTCGGGGAGGATTTACAGTCAGAATTCAGCATGTAACTTTACAGCAGTTGTTCATGATAAATATGATATATTAGAAACACAGAAACAGAATATAAGAGCAGGAGTAGGCTGTGTGGCCTTTCAAGCCTTCTCTGCCATTCACATAATCATGGCTGATCTTCTCTCTCAATGCCATGTTCCTGCGCTCTCTCCATACCCCTTGACGCCTTTAGAGTCTAGAAATCTAAATATTTCCTTCCTTAAATATATTCAGTGATTTTGGTCTCCACAATCTTCTGTGGTCGAGAATTCTCCAGATTCATCACGCTTTTGAGTGAAGAAATTACTCCTAACCTCAGTCCTAAAAGATGTACTCCTTATCCTCAAACTATGACCCCTAGTTTTAAACTCTTCTCCCCTCCCCCCCCCAATGAATTGCCCCCCACTCCCTCATGAATTGCTCCTCACCTCCGTCCTAAAAGGCCACCATACCATTTGCCTTCTTTACTGTCAGCTGTACCCGGGCACTTGCTTTCAGTGACTGATGCACGATGTTCCTTTCATAAACCTGTGCTGACTTTGTCTAATCCTGTTGATTAGGATCCTTTATAATAGACTAGCATTTTCCCTACTACTGACGTTAGGCTTAGCAGGTCTGTAATTCCCTGTTACTCCCTCCCTCCTTTTTTAAATAGCGGGAACGTAGAAAGAGAAGTAGGTCGTTTACCATCAAACCTGTTCCACCATTTGTGGCGCATCTCTACTCTAACTCCATCCAGATCAAACAAAAACCTCAGTGGAAATTCACAGAAAAGCATATTCACGGGATCAATATGATAGAATAAAATTTATCTATATTTGAAGGTTGCAGAATGGAGTACACACATTAAAGATTATTTAAATCATAAGGTCAATCACTCAGTTTGAATTTATAAAATTCATTTATGGGAAGTGGGCATCGCTGGCCAAGCTAGCATTTATTGCCCATCCCTAATTACCCTGGAAGTGGTGGTGATGAGCTACCTTAGTGGTTTACAGCATGGAAACAGGCCCTTCGGCCCAACTTGTCCATGCTGCCCTTTTTGTTTTAAACCCCGAAGCTAGTCCCAATTGCCCGCATTTGGCCCATATCCCTCTATACCCATCTTACCCATGTAACTGTCTAAATGCTTTATAAAAGACAAAATTGTACCCGTCTCCACTACTACCTCTGGCAGCTTGTTCCAGACACTTGCCACCCTCTGTGTGGTGGGGGGGGTGGTTCTTGAACTGCTGCAGTCTATGTGGTCTCGATACACCCACAGTGCGGTTAGGGACGTAGTTCAAGAATTCTGACCCAGCAACAATGAAGGAACGTTGAAATATTGCCAAGTAAGGATGGTGAGTGGCTTGGAGGGGAACTTGCAGGTGGTGGTGTTCCCATGAAGTCTGCAGCCCTTGTCCTTCTAGATGGTAGTGGTCGTGGGTTTGGAAGGCGCTGCCTGAGGAACCGGATTGAGTTTCTGCAGTGCATCTTGTAGATGGTACACACTGCTGCCACTGTTCGCTAGTAGTGGTGGGAGGGGTGAAAATTTGTTGATGGGGTGCCAATCAATTGGGCCACTTTGTCCAGGCTGGTGTTAAGCTTTTGGAGTGTTGTGGGCGATGCACTCATCCGGACAAATGGAGTGTATTCAATCACACTTCTGACTTATCCCTTGTAGATGGTGGACAGGCTTTTGGAAGGCAGGAGTTGAGTTACTTGCCACAAGATTCCTAGCCTCTGACCTGCTTTTGTAGCCACAGTATTTATATGGCTAGTCCAGTTCAGTTCCTGGTCCATGGTAACCACAGGATGTTGATAGTGGGGAATTCAGTGAAAGTCAAGGGGAAATGGTTAGATTCTCTCATTGGAGATGGTCATTGCTTGACACTTGAGTGGCTTTGCTACATTTGGGCATGGACACGGCCGGCAACAGTGCATCCCTCCCCGATGAGCTCAACACATTCTACACCCGTTTTGAGCAAGAAGTCAACGAGGGAAGTGTTCCACCCTGGAAGGCTCGGCCGAACCGGTTTCCGAGGTCACTGTCGCAGATGCCAGATCGGCTGCCTTGCAAGTTAAGCCACGGAAAGCGACAGGTCCAGATGGGGTACCCGGATGAGCACCCCAATCCTGCACAGACAGCTGCCGGGGCTATTCGAAGATATTTTTAACCTCCCCTTACACCAATCTGAAGTCCCTACCTGCTTCAAGAAGACGACAGTCATCCCTGTACCAAAGAAAAGCCAGGCAGCGTGCCTTAATGACTACCGTCCGGTGGCTCTGATATCCATCATTATGAAGTACTTCGAAAGGTTAGTCACGGCACAAATCAACTCTGGTCTCCCAGATTGCCTGGACCCAGCACAGTTTGCCTATCACCACAACAGGTCTGCAGCGGATGCCATCTCCCTGGCCTTACACTCAACCGTGGAGCACCTGGATGTCAAACTTCTATTTATTGACTGCAGCTCAGCCTTCAACACCATTATCCCAACAAAACTCATCTCCAAACTCTGTGGCCTAGGGCTTGGCTCCTCCCTCTGACCGGATCCTAGACTTGCTAACCCACAAACCGCAATCAGTAAGGATAAAAATAACAAGCCTTCCATGATTATCCTCAACACTGGTGCCCCACAATGGAAGTGCCCCTTACTATACTCCTTATACATTATGACTGTGTGGCCAAATTCCCCTCCAATTCCATTTTCAGGTTTGCTGATGACACCACCGTAGTGGGTCGGATCTCAAACAATGACGAGACGGAATACAGGAAAGAGATAGAGAATCTGGTGAAATGGTGCGATAACAATCTCCTCATTGTCAGTAAAACGAAGGAGATGATCATCGACTTCAAGAAGCGTAGTGGAGGACATGCCCCTGTCTACATCAACCATGACACTTTAAGAAAGTCCTCTACTTTCTCAGGACGCTAAGGAAATTCGGCATGTCTGCTACAACTCACCAATTTTTACAGATGCACCATAAAAAACATCCTTTACGGATGTATCTCAGCTTGGTATGGCTCCTGCTGTGACTAAGAAGACAAGAAATTACAAAGGGTTGTGAACGAAGCCCAGTCAGTCACGCAAACCAGCCTCCCATCCATTGACTCCATTTACACTTTCCACTGTCTCGCGAAAGCAGCCAGCATAATTAAGGACCCCACGCACCCCGGACATTCTCTCTTCCATTGGGGAAAAAGATGCAAATGTTTGAGGTCACGTACCAACCGACTTGAGAATAGCTTCTTCCCTGCTGCCATCAGACTTTTTGAATGAACCTACACACCCTATCTGTAACTGCAACACTGTATTCTGCACACTCTCCTTTCCTTCTCCCCTATATACTCTATGAACTGTGTGTTTTGTCTGTATAGTGCGCAAGAAACAATATCACTGTATTCCAATACATAGAATCCCCAGAGTGCAGAAGGAGGCCATTCAGCCCATCGAACCTGCACCGACAACAATCCCACCCAAACCTTACTCCCCATAACCCCATGTATTTACCCTGCTAATCCCCCTGACACTGGGGGGCAGTTTATCACGGCCAATCCACCTAACCTGCACATCTTTGGACTGTGGGAAGAAACGGGAGCACCCAGAGAAAACCCATACAGACACGGGGAGAATGTGCAAACTCCATACAGACAGTGACCCAAGGTCGGAATTGAATCCAGGTCCCTGGCATTGTGAGGAACCAGGAGCGCTCCTCGTCACAATGGATGTCTCAGCACTCTACACCAGCATCCCCCATGACGATGGCATTGCTGCAACGGCCTCAGTGCTCAGCGCCAACAACTGCCAGTTTCCAGATGCAATTTTACATCTCATCCGCTTCATCCTGGACCACAATATCTTCACCTTCAACAACCAGTTCTTCATCCAGACACACGGAACAGCCATGGGGACCAAATTTGCACCTCAATATGCCAACATCTTCATGCACAGGTTCGAACAAGACTTCTTCACCGCACGGGACCTTCAACCGGTGCTATACACTAGATACATCGATGACATTTTCTTCCTTTGGACTCATGGTGAACAATCACTGAAACAACTCTATGATGACATCAACAAGTTCCATCCCACCATCAGGCTCACCATAGACTACTCTCCGGAATCGGTTGCATTCTTGGACACGCGCATCTCCATTAAGGACGGTCACCTCAGCACCTCACTGTACCGCAAGCCCACGGATAACCTCACGATGCTCCACTTCTCCAGCTTCCACCCTAAACACGTTAAAGAAGCCATCCCCTACGGACAAGCCCTCCGTATACACAGGATCTGCTCGGATGAGGAGGATCGCAACAGACACCTCCAGACGCTGAAAGATGCCCTCATAAGAACAGGATATGGCGCTAGACTCATTGATCAACAGTTCCAACGCGCCACAGCGAAAAACCGCACCGACCTCCTCAGAAGACAAACACGGGACACAGTGGACAGAGTACCCTTCGTTGTCCAGTACTTCCCCGGAGCGGAGAAGCTACGGCATCTCCTCCGGAGCCTTCAACATGTCATTGATGAAGACGAACATCTCGCCAAGGCCATCCCCACACCCCCACTTCTTGCCTTCAAACAACCGCACAACCTCAAACAGACCATTGTCCGCAGCAAACTACCCAGCCTTCAGGAGAACAGTGACCAAGACACCACACAACCCTGCCACAGCAACCTCTGCAAGACGTGCCGGATCATCGACACAGATGCCATCATCTCACGTGAGAACACCATCCACCAGGTACACGGTACATACTCTTGCAACTCGGCCAACGTTGTCTACCTGATACGCTGCAAGAAAGGATGTCCCGAGGCATGGTACATTGGGGAAACTATGCAGACGCTGCGACAACGGATGAATGAACACCGCTCGACAATCACCAGGCAAGACTGTTCTCTTCCTGTTGGGGAGCACTTCAGCGGTCACGGGCATTCGGCCTCTGATATTCGGGTAAGCGTTCTCCAAGGCGGCCTTCGCGACACACGACAGCGCAGAGTCGCGGAGCAGAAACTGATAGCCAGGTTCCGCACACACAAGGACGGCCTCAACCGGGATATTGGGTTTATGTCACACTATTTCACATAAATATTTCTGCTTTTTTCCTCCTGAGTCTTTATCATGCGATCCTAGAATCAGAATTTATGTCACACTATTTGTAACTCCCACAGTTGCGTGGACCTGCAGAGTTTCACTGGCTGTCTTGTCTGGAGACAATACACATCTTTTTAGCCTGTCTTGATGCTCTCTCCACTCCCATTGTTTTGTTTCTTAAAGACTGGATTAGTTGTAAGTATTCGCATTCCAACCATTATTCATGTAAATTGAGTCTGTGTCTTATAAGTTCTGTTTGTGAACAGAATTCCCACTCACCTGAAGAAGGGGCTCAGAGCCTCGAAAGCTTGTGTGGCTTTTGCTACCAAATAAACCTGTTGGACTTTAACCTGGTGTTGTTAAACTTCTTATTGTGAGGCAGCAGTGCTAACCACTGTGCCACCCAATGTGACGAACCAAATCAGAACTGCTTCAGCATCTGAGGAGTCGCGAATGGTGCAGTCATCAGTGAATATTCCCGCTTTTGACCTTATGATTAAGGAAGGTTATTGAAGCGGCTGAGGATGGTGGGCCTAGGATACTACACTACAGTGATGTGCTGGAGCTGAGATGATTGACCTCTAACTGCCGCAATCCTTTTCCTTTGTGCCAGGTATGACTCCAACCAGTTTTTCCCCTGATTCCCTGTGACTCCAGTTTTGCCAGCGCTCCTTGATGCCACGCTCAGTCAGCCTTGATGTCAAGGGCAGTCGCTCTCATCTCACCTCAACTCTTCTCCCTTTTGTGCAACCTCAACTTTGTATCGCCTAGTCTTGATTTATCTAGTCTTTCTGTACTCGGGGTAAATCTCAAGTAACTTTACCTTCAGGGAGTGCTCATTTCCTCAGACGTATAGATCAGCGAAAAGGCATGAAGACCCATTGCCTTGAAGGGGTAGAGCTGGGCCTGCGTAATGCTTATGGCCTCGTGACCGATTGTCCTGGGGCATCGTTGGCTGGTGCAGTTGTCTGACTGAAGGCCCTGTGCATTTCTCAGGGCAAGCTGAACACGGGCAAGTTCTTTCCTCCAATTCCCCGTCTCCCCTGGATGCAGTGAAAGACCTGATCTGGAGCTTCTGAGAGTTTTTCAATTATGCTGTTGTTTCCTGCCAATGCCAGTCCCTGTCATGTGCTGATGCTCCATAAGACATAGGAGCAGAATTAGGCCACTCGGCCCATCGAGTCTGCTCTGCCATTCAATCATGGCTGATATTTTTCTCATCCCCATTCTCCTGCCCATTCCCCATAACCCCTGATGCCCTTATTAATCAAGAACCTATCTATCTCTGTCTTAAAGACACTCAATGACCTGGCCTCCACAGCCTTTTGCGGCAAAGAGTTCCACAGATTCACCACCCTCTGGCTGAAGAAATTCCTCCTCATCTCTGTTTTGAAGGATCGTCCCTTTAGCCTGAGGTTGTGCCCTCTGGTTCTAGTTTTTCCTACTAGTGGAAACATCCCCTCCACATCCACTCTGTCCAGCCCTCATCTTTCAACGAGTACAGACCCAGAGTCCTCAACCGCTCCCTGGACCTGGATAAAAGCAGTGAGCTTGTGGGTGCACTATTTTCGTTTGGTACTGAAGGAACCTTGGAATATCTACTCCCTCTATTGTGGACAACTTTGTTGACACGCATTGATTTTTCCAGTGGGTTACTTTGTCTTGCAAACTGCCTCCTGGACCCCTCCAAGATGTAATTCCCTCCGACTGATTTTGCCTGTTTGTGTAAAGTTTTATCTCAAAACAGAATCTCGGAATTATCTGTGTATTTGGAACTCTTGATTGTTGTGGATACGTATGCTGAATTAGCATTAGTTCAGAGGCAGCACTGGCTAACAGTTATGTTTCTAAAGCACCAATTCCCAGTTGTACAGTAAAGCAGCACTTTTTCCATTTGAGTGCAGAGGGATTGACGAGAAAGTAGTTGCTTGATTTCGAACCTCCTGCCTACCCAAGATTCTGTCCAGTCCAGCTGTTTAATCTAAATTAATTATACCAAGCGCTAGTGTGTGATGTAGCAGCCCATACTGTATAAAATGCAATAGCTTGCCTCAACAGTGCAAGGTGACAAGGAAAGGATTTTGTATATCGTCTACTAAGAAAATCTGTGTGGGTGTGCAGATAAAGTGAATTGACATAGGCATTGACTGAATTTGAAAAATGCTGAGAAGTCCAAAACCTAACATTTGAAAAGAACAAGACGGTTAATATTTCCAACAAGGGGTCTGTGCTCAAAATATTAGCTTTTTGCCCCCTCAAAGTATTGGTGAACTGTCTGCGTGTAGTCAACAATTTCTGTTTTGCTTCCATTTACCAGCATTTGTATTTTTCCTTGATTTATCTCTATGGTTTTTGTATGGTTTTATTGAGATTTTTTTTGGCACTGCTTGCTGAGTTTTATCCCTCCCTTTCCTCTGCTCAAAAATAGGGGAATTGTGTGACTCACTCTCTCTCAAAGACAAGGGGGAAATATTTATAGGGTTTTCACGTTGGGGACAGAAGTGCAGGAACTACAGCTAATTGGGAAGTGAACAGGAGAAAAAATTGCCTTCAGTAAACCTGTTATGCTAGTGCAATGTTGGCTAAAATGGATGACTGAATTCTCATGTGTACAGTGCCTTGGATCACATTGGTGAGGCCACAGATGTTTCCTTGTTAGATGAGATATTAAAAGTCAGGAGTGTTTAAAATGTAAGTTTTGGCAGCTGAGATTAAAACATTAATTGAGGCAGTAACGAGTAAAATGTTATACTGGTGTTGTGTCTTGTATATTAAAGCAAACTGCCATATCTCTGTGTTTTATAAAGTCAGATGAAAGGTGTAGTTCAGAGTGGTCATTTGACCATCATACCAAGTCTTTGAAATAGCTATCCAATTAGTCCCAATAATCCTGCAGATTTTCCCTCTTCTCAGATTTATCTGATCCCTTCTGACTATTGCTATTAAACTTGCTTATACCATCCTTTTAGTGCGTTCCAGATCATTATAACTTATAGTCAGTGTTTTCTCATCTTGCTTCGAGTTATTTTGCCAATTATCATTGGTGTAAATTTCTGCTCCGATAGACAACACTACTATGGGGGAGAAGGAATTGCATAGAACTTGGCAGTAGTTAAACTTGAGGAGGAAACCTAAACTCAAGGCCATAAAAATAAGATGGTCACTGATAAATCAGAAAAAGAATTCATCAGCAGCTTTTACCAGAGGTTTGGAGTTCATAGAATCATAGAACCTTACAGTTCAGAAGGCCATTTGGCCCATCGAATCTGCACCGACCACAATCCCACCCAGGCCCTATCCCCGTAACCCCATGCATTTACCCTAGCTAGTCCCCCTGACACTAAGAACAATTTAGCACAGCCAATCCACCTAACTTGCACATCTTTGGGATATGGGAGGAAACCGGAGCACCTGGAGGAAACCCATGCAGACACGGGGAGAACGTGCAGACTCCAGGCAGACAGTCACCCGAGGCCAGAATCGAACCCCGGGCCCCTGGCACTGGTGAGGCAGCAGTGCTAACCACTGTGGCAGCGTGCCACCCTTCTGAATGAAGTCGGTCCTCCTTTCAGATGTATTTGAGAAATCCAGTTGAGAAAAAAAATTGAAGGGTGTGTTAATAGGATTATAAGGCGGCAGTGGGGAAGTTTGTGTGGAGATTAAATACTGGCGTAGTCCAGTTGGACTGAATGGCTTTTTATGCTGTATAATCGATTTTAAATCTGTGTTCTCTGATTACTGACTCTCCTAGCACTGCTGCGTGTGTGAAGAACTGTAGCACAAACCAATATCTGAATTTTTATTGATGTAGATGGCTGCTCCAGTGGGTAACACTGCTCTGAGGGAACGGTGGGTAATTATGTAGCACGGATAATCAAACTTTTGAGCTGCCCATTTGAAACTTCCGAAGTTTCTATCTGTCCTGGCCCTTTTTTATTATGTTCATGCCAGCCCTGATGAAGAGTACAGCCACCCACAGTAGGTGCTGTGCATTGCCAGTATCTTTTTATTCCAGATTTTTTGTTCTCCTGTTTAGCAGAACTTGTTTGGTCACATCTGATCAACGCGGACGGAAGAAGTATTCAACTTGGGATTCTCGGATGTCTTGCGGTTAACTGATTGACGGATGAATCTATTACTGTCTAGTAACAAGTAGTGTTTGTGTAGTTGCTGAGGATGAAATTATTTGCAAATTGATCAGTATTGTTCACTTGTCACCTCGTTTAATTACCTACGTGAGAAAGAAGTAGCTAATATATGAAACACTTTGATAAGCAGCCAGTCTGGTTTGGAGGAAATTCACCTGATTACACCCTCAATTTCCATCAGCTGCTTTGCAGGCTGCATTTGACAAAACTCTTCCTCTGTCCATACCCAAGAGGTCAGCGCTATGGGAGGATTACTGTTGAAGTGTTTAAAAGCTTTGTCAGAGTCCCAGGCTATTGTACCACGCAGTAATCACTGACCAGACTCAGATTTTGAAGGAGCTTGAGCAAGATCTCCCATTTTTTAATGTAGGACAGCTGGCTCTAATTCAGCCTCTGTGAAATGCATCTTCCCGTGCCCTTTGAGCATTCCGAAGGGACTGCTGCCTCGATGACATCCTGCACCGCTCCTCCATCACTCCTTCCTCTTCCTGCTGTACCTTCCCGTGCGCGCGCACAGGAGTCCTTTTATCTCCTACGGTCTCCATGCTCTTTGCAGCAGAAATGCCATTTGTACTTTCAATCTGTATTTGAATAGAATAGAATCCCTACAGTGCAAAGGAGGCCATTCGGCCCATCAAATCTACACTAACCACAATCCCACCCAGGCCCTATCCCCATAACCCCATGCATTTACCCTCGTTAGTCCCCCTGACACTCGGGGAGATTTTGCTCAAGCGCATCAAGCTCCTTCAGAGTCTGAGTCTGGCTTGTGATTACTGCGTGGTACAATAGCCTGGGACTCTGACAAAGCTTTTAAATGCTTCAACAGTAATCCTTCCATAGCGCTGACCTCATAGATATGGACAGAGGAAGAGTTTTGTCAAATGCAGCCTGAAAAGCACTAAGGGGCAATGTAGCATGGCCAGTCCACTTAACCCTTTGGACTGTGGGAGGAAATCAGAGCGCCCGGAGGAAACCCGCGCAGACACGAGGAGAACGTGCAGACTCCACACAGCCAGTGACCCATGCTGGGAATCGAACCCCCCCCCCCCGGCGCTGTGAGGCAGCAGCGCTAACCACTGTGCCACCATGTTGCCCGTGCTAATGATGCGCTCTTCTGTACTTTGGGAAGACCAGATGCAGACTGGGTGTCTACTTTGCTGAACACCTCTCTTCATTCAGCAAACATGGCCTTGAGACTTTGGTCACCTTTTGTTTGAATTCTCCATCCCATTCCCACTCTCGTCTTTCAGGTCAGGGACTTGACAGCCTACTGGAGTTCCACAATTTAAGATCGTAATCACTCTCCCTGTTTTTTTTGCACTGCAGTTGTTGTTAATGAGCATCCTGCTAATTTCAAACTTCTGTTGGGCACTGTTCACAGATCCGTAAATTTCTACAAGAGAGAAGAGAAATTAAAAACTAAACAACTACCTGACTGAACTGTCTTTTGCCAATAGAAATGAATAAAACAGTTTTAAAGAGAGGTGATAGGGGAGTGGTATTAACAGCACAGTTTAAATGCAGGGGGCCCACTTAAAGATTTCTGCATTCTTTTGAACTTTTCACTTACACAGCGAGGTTGCTCTACAAACAGTATACTGGTGTTAGTGCTTTCATAACTGGGCCACAGTGATTCCGTTTGTACGAGATTATCATCAATGGCCAACCTCTGCTGAAATACTGCAACTTGGAAATAGGGAGATCTGGAATTTAAACATTATTATTTAAGACAAAAATCTTGCCTGCTTTGCATTTGTTGTTTCATTTCACACTTCTAACCGATAGCCTGGTTTCTCCTGATGCATTAGCCTGACAGCATAACTGCCTGTTTGAGTATGAACATCGTGTAAACAAACCAGTGTCTATGGGCTGCCTAGCAAATTTGATGACCCACCAGAAAGCTTGTGCTTCTGGGCCGGGAGCCATTTCTTTTTGCCTGTCCAAGTTGCGCAAGTCTTGGCTTGGTCTTCGCACGAAGGGCCACTGCTCAGCAGGGTGGAAAGAAATTGGTCATCTACTTCACCTTTTTCTTCTCCAATTGCACCTTCTGTCAGGAAACTGGCAATCTGGACTGCTCTGCTCCAGAGGCTGTTGTGCTGAAAGCATTGGTCGACATTAGGAAGTAATTGAAAATCATCCCGATATCAGAATGTGGAACAATCTGTCCTTCACTTGGTCAGAAATAAAATTTTGAGTTGGATACAAGGGACGTGATGCATTCTGTTTTACTTCATAACTTGATATATGAACCTAGTTATTTAAATGATTATATTTTGGCTATTGGGAACTGACACTAGAATAGATGAAGGTGGATTTCCTCACCTGCTCCCACTAGGTGTTGAGGAATTATGGCAAGTTTTTAGTGGGCGAAGAATTGGCTATGCCTTTTATGCCTCGCATTTGGGGAGTGGAAAGGAACAAGAGATGAACAAAAGCTCCAAAAAACTCAGTCAAAAACCAAAGTGCAGGATGGACAAGGGTCCATCAGTATTTATACAATGGTTTCTTCCAGACTGCCAGTCATCAACCAGTATTGTGGCTAACTCTCCTTCCCATCACCATGGGGATCCTGAGGCAATTTAGCACCTTACAAAAACCCTTGCTATATTCAGCCAACTCGGCAGATGTTAGGGCTTGAATTGAGGAGCTTCTTGGCCTCCTCAAGCTGGCCACTCTTGCACTAGAGTGTAGCAGCGTATTCTTAAGACATTATGTATTTGTAGATGTGTTGCAACATTTGTGCCACAGTGATTGTTGGAGTATGGAATCTGAAGTCAGGAATGGAGCAGTGACTCACTTGTGTCGAGTGGACCACTCGAGTGGTCCACTCAAGTGGACTATCCGTGGACCACTTGAGAGGGAATTGGCTATGTAGAACTGTTCAGCGACCTTTCTATTCTGCAACAAAATGCAGCAATTGGTATGTATATTTTACACTACACATCTGCAGTAACTCAGCAACGCAGATTGAATATTCTGAAGTATTGGAGTCATTGTAAGTTTCAGACGTATGTGTGTGGCCAGAAAGGTATTTTTTTAAAAATCAGTTGCAGCTGTTGGTGCTATGGGTGGAGTCTACACAGTAAATACTACACTTGTGGGGAATGAGAAATTAAAAGCAAAGTATGTGTTTTGGAACTTGAACGGAAGCAACAGATTTTGTGGAGTGCATGGCATTGTCTGTTGTTCAGACCTCAAAATGATATTGCAATATGGTTGCTTGACCAATTGGTGAGGTTGAAGATTTTCCAGCGGGAAAGGACACCAATCCCACGTAACAAACACAAATTTAAAAATGCGCAAGTTAGCAGTGAGAAGGGAAGTTAGATGAATATTTTGGCTTGTTAGGTTAGGGAAGGCCATTGAAACAATGTGTGGGTTCAAGGGGCAGATACATGTTTAGCGAGAGAAAAGTTTTAAGGGATAGGGTGTGAAGGTGGGTAGCTGGGATTGTTCTAATATTTAAAAAAAAAAAGCCCCCTTTGACCTTAATGGTTTTTTCCACTCCTAGAAATCAAAAATGTTCTATATACAGTAAGGTTCAAAGAGAACGGAACAGAACACTCTGTGTACCAGTGTGTACCATCTTATAATTCTCCTTTACCCTGAAATGTGTAATATTGGACATATTGTTTTCTTACCAACTTCTTCTGCTCAGCTGTAGAGGCAGAAAAGCTGCAGGGTCTTTGCCCCGTTCATTTAGCCAAGAAAAACAGCATTTTTAGTGTTAACCAGTTGAGTACTGAAGGGTGATGCTTCATTTTCTCAGTTGCACAACACTGTACAATTATTCTATGCAAACATCCAATCTTCCGCACTGAAGATTTGATGCACTGCTTCTGATTAAGTGATGGGGTTCTTTTTTTTTAAACTTTGCGTGGAGTGTTAATTTCTTTTGCTTCCTGTTTCCAGCAGTGTGACCTTATTGCTGCAAACATTTCATTCATTTTGATTGTGGAAATGCTAGAAATATTCCTCAGATGATGGAGCAGTTTGTGTCCAAATGGACTGGCATTGGGCATGTGCCAGGCATTGGCCATCTCCAACAAGTGTACATCCACTTTCCCATGACATTTAAAGGCATTACCGTCATAAAACTCTGCCTTCCTGTCAATCCTGGGGGTCACTACTGACCAGAAAATTAACTTGACCAGTCACGTAAATACCCAAGAGAAGGTCAGAGGCTGGCTGTTTTGTGATTAATGACTCACCATCTGACTGTTCAAAACCTTTTTTTTCATTTACAAGGCACAAGTCAGGTGTGTGATTGAATATATTTTACCTGCTTAGATGAGTGCAGCATCAACAACACCATTCGGGCAAAGTAGTCCATTTGATTGGCACCATACCCAACGTTTTAAATGATCAAACTCTGCTGCCAGTATATGTGGCAGCCATGTGTCCATCTAAAAGATGCACTACAGAAATTCACCAAGTTTCTTCCACTGCACCTCTCCGACCTGCGACATTTACCACTTACAAAAGTAGCAGGTGCTTTAAAACACATCTGCAAGTTGTCCTCCCAAGCCTCGCACCATCTTGACTTGAAAGCATATGGCCATTCCTTCAACATTGTTGACTCAAAATCCTGGAGCTCTCTTCCTAATTGCACTGTGGGTATATCCGTGCCATATAGCCATTCCGAAAGATGGGTCGTTACCATCGTTCTGGAGGGCAGTCAGGGGCAGGCAATAAACTCGAGTGTTGTAGCTAAAGGAGCCAACACAATAGTGGAAACATGGCTTTTATCTTTGCTTCCGTCCTGAAGGTGCTCATTCTCGCGATGTTGTGGGGTTTTCCAGCCTTTGAAACTCTTAACCTTGCTCAAGTGAGCATTTTTCTTCTGTGAGCTGCCTTCTGCAATATTGAAGACCATGTGTCAATATTTGAGTCAGAGAGATCTACAGCACAGGAAAAGAGGCCCTTTGGCCCATCATGGCTGCGCTGGTCACAAACAGCCACCTAACTATTTGATCCTGGCATATCTGTATGCTTTCTGTTCCCAGCTGGAGCCGCTGGACAAGTGTGACCAGCAGTGGCAACTTGAAATGAATTTATTTTAACTGTTTTATGCCTAGGCCAAGGAGTATGAAGCGAAATGACAGGATCCCTGTAGCAGAAATTGAAAGTGGAACCTTGTGGTCTGCCTGGCCCAGCATGATACAATCATTACTTTCATCAGTTTAGCTGTACGAGCAGCTAATAATGAAGCTCCTGACTCTTGTTCTTTCAGTCTTAATCCTGAAAAGCATACATCATGCAGATTTAAGCTGCGTTTGCAATATGTTAAGACTGTACTCCTGGATTGGTAGTAAGTCAGTGATAGCCCCATACTATTTACAATCTACCTGACAGTGGCTACTCACCTCATCAACCGCCCTCTGGTCTCAGCATTCAATACTAGATGGAAAACCCTTTAACCTCAGTTACCTTAATGCCAACACTAAACTGACTACCATAAATATATGTGATCTCCAGTTGTGGAATACTGCAATGTTGTTGCCCACTCTGTGCCAGATTTTCAAACCACTCTTGATTTCTTTAATTCTGCATACAAGAAACTCTGCCTGTCCTTGACTATTGCCAGAACCTGTCAACCTAGTCAGCCAAGCATTCCATCTCCCATCTCTCCATTGAAGGAGAGATTCAGGAATATGTGGAGCACTTCACATACATTGCAGCTCTCACTCTCTCAGAAGGCCATTATTGACTAGGAGATCCAATACCAGATCAATTGTGCAAACTCAGCCTTCTACTAATTATGGCAGTGAGTGTTTGACGACAGAGACCACCACAAGTCACTAAAGTCCTATTGTACAGAGCAGTTGTCACCATACTCCTGTACTGCGGTGAAACCTGGACTGTGTATCGATGACATAAGAGCGCTATAGAAATTCAATCAACAGTGTCTCTGTTGGACCCTCTGGGTTCGATGGGAGGTCCAACTACTTAAGGCTAGTGTCTTTCTCCAGCTCCTCGAGCATGTAGACAAAAATCCTACAAAGTCAATTAAAGGACTGGACATTGTCCAAGTGGCTGAATGATGTGGAGATGTCGGCGTTGGACTGGGGTAAACACAGTAAGAGTTTTAACAACACCAGGTTAAAGTCCAACAGGTTTATTTGGTAGCAAATGCCATTAGCTTTCGGAGCGCTGCTCCTTCGTCAGATGGAGTGGAAATCTGCTCTCAAACAGGGCACACAGAAACACAAAATCAAGTTACCGAATACTGATTAGAATGCGAATCTCTACAGCCAACCAGGTCTTAAAGATACAGACAATGTGAGTGGAGGGAGCATTAGGCACAGGTTAAAGAGATGTGTATTGTCTCCAGACAGGACAGCCAGTGAGATTCTGCAAGTCCAGGAGGCAAGCTGTGGGGGATACAGATAGTGTGACATAAACCCAAGATCCCGGTTTAGGCTGTCCTTATGTGTGCGGAACTTGGCTATCAGTTTCTGCTCAGCGACTCTGCGCTGTCGTGTGTCGCGAAGGTCGCCTTGGAGAACGCTTACCCGAAGATCAGAGGCTGAATGCCCGTGACTGCTGAAGTGCTCCCCCACAGGAAGAGAACAGTCTTGCCTGGTGATTGTCGATCGGTGTTCATTCATCCGTTGTCGTAGCGTCTGCATGGTTTCCCCAATGTACCTGTGCTGAAAACAGTGGCTGAAAACAGTCTCCCCGCCAGTGCTTTTTCCCAACTCTCAAATGGCTAACATTCGAGGGAAGGACAGAAAATGTTCTTGAAGTGAGGCAGTACTGATATTAACTGCAAGGAGTTTGCTACCAATCATCCAGAATGGTGACAACTTGTTTATCACGCTGCATCATTTAATGATTCGTAACATCTTAATGATGAGGCAGATTGGAGGCAGGGAAGGAAACAAATCCTGCTTTCCGGATCCCACTACTTCCCAACTACTATCCAAAAGATATGTGGGTCTAGAATCACCGTATTCCGTTACATGAAGAGCCATGTCAGAAACACTCGATTCTGAGTAGATATGACCCTGGAATCGAAGACAGCCACTGCTGCCGACGAGTAGAACAACTTGGCAAATCCATTCCACCAAACTTATTGCTGGTTTGCAGCCAGCTATAAGAGACCTAGGTATCCATAGCAATGGCAGAATCTTATCACACCATGAAAACAGCTTCCCTCTCTTTACAATGCTTGCAAGTATAGAATCATACGGTGCAGAAGGAGGCCATTCGGCCCAACAAGTCTGCACCAACCAAAATCCCACCCAGACCCTATCCCCATATCCCCATGCATTTACCCTAGCTAGTCCCCCTGACACTAAGGGGCAATGTAGCATGATCATTCCACCTAACCCGCACATCTTTGGACTGTGTCATAGAGTCATAGAGGTTTACAGCATGGAAACAGGCCCTTCGGCCCAACTTGTCCAAGCCACCCCTCTTTTTTAAAAACCTAAGCTAATCCCAATGACCTGCATTTGGCCCATATCCCTCTATACCCATCTTACCCATGTAACTGTCTAAATGCTTTTTAAAAGACAAAATTGTACCCGCCTCTACTACTACCGCTGGCAGCTCGTTCCAGACACTCACCACCCTCTGTGAAAAAATTGCCCCTCTGGACGCTGTGCAAGGAAACCGGAGCACCCGGAGGAAACCCATGCAGACACGGGGAGAACATGCAGACTCCGCACAGTGACCTGAGCCGGGAATCGAACCCAGGTCCCTGGCGCGGTGAGGCAGCAGTGCTAACCACTGTGCCACCGTGCTGGTATAACATCTACATTTACTACGTCTAAAATTGGGTAGTGAAATGTAGGGGCATATTTTGTTTTTGATCAAAATCAATTGTTAACCTTAATAATTAAACTGGGTGAATAGTGTACATGGTAAGTACTGGATACCCATATGGACTAACAGGGCTTGAAATGTGCAAACAGATTGAGGCTTAAAACTGTGTTAAGTGAGCTGCATGCATAACTCCAATTCTCCTCCGTCTCCTCGTTCTTCTATGTTTGTCCATCAATCTCTCTGTCAGAACATTCTGCTTTCAAAATTGTTCCCACCCTTAGATTGGCTAAGACAGAGTTTGGTCAAGAGTGTTACTTTCAGGATGGCAACCTGTAACAAGTGGGTTGCCACAGGGAGCAATGATGAGGCCATAATTATTTACACTATAAATTAATGGCTTGGACAAGAGAAGTGTACTTTTCCCAGGTTTGCAGATGACACAAAAATAGATGAGAAGCCAAGTGGTGAGGATGACAGAGTCTACAGAGGGATGTAGACAGGTGAAGTGAGTGGTAGATGGGGTATAATGTAGGCAAATGTGACGTTGTGCACTTCAGTAGGAAGAATCAGAGAGCTGAATATTATTTAAATATAGAAAGATTGCAGAAAGCTGCAGTACAGAGGGATTTGGGAAACCTCCTGCATAGATCACAAAAAGCTAGCATGCAAATTCAGCAGGTAGTAGGGAAGGTAAAGTGGAATTTTGGTTTTCCGTTCAAAGGAAATGGAGCTAAAAATAGGGAAGTCGCGCTAAAGCTACACCTGGACTACTGTGAACAGTTTTGGTCCCTTTATCTAAGGAAAGATATACTGGCATTGGAAGCAGTCCAGAGAAGGTTCACCATGTTGGGGATCCTGGGTATGGGGGGATTTTCTTATGAGGAGAAACAGAGTAGGTTGGACCTGTATTCATAGAATTAGAGAATCCCTACATGCAGAAAGAGACCATTTGGCCCATCGAGTCTGCACCAACAACAATCCCACCCAGGCCCTATCCCCATAATCTCACATATTTACCCTGCTAATCCCTCTGATACTAAGGGGCAATTTAGCACGGCCAAATGAACCTAACCTGCACATCTTTGGATTGATCTTTGGACTTTGGTATTCATTGAAGTTTATAAGAATGTGGGGCGACATTATTGAGACACATAGGATTCTCGGGGAACTGGACAAGGTAGATGCCGAGAGATTGTTTTCCCCTTGTGGGAGATTCTAGGACCAGAGGGCATAATCTCAAGAGTAAGGGGTCACCCATTTAAAACAGAGATGAGGAGGAATTTTCTTCTGAGGGCAGTGGATCTGTGGAATACTTTCCTAGTAAGAAGTTTAACAACACCAGGTTAAAGTCCCCTACAGGGCTGTAGAGGCTGGGTCGTTAAGTTTGTTCAATGCTGAGACAGAGATTTTTAATCAGTAAGGGAATCGAGGGTGATGGGGATAAGGTGGAAAAGTGGAGTTGAGGTGCTTAAAAATTCAGTGTGGATCCACAGCAACTCGATGGAGAATTCTAAACTGCAGTCTACCAAGCCTGTGTCTTTTGTGCACTGCTCTGTATTGGTAAGACCTGGACAACATACCCTCAACAGGAAAAAAAGCAGAGCAGTTTCCACCGTTGCTGTCTCAGATGTATCCTTGATATCTCTTGAAGGGACAAGGTCATCATGAGCACGCTGGAGCATGCTAATTCCTTCAGCATATAATCATTATTAAGCCAACAACATGTGATGACTCAGCTACATTCATCAGATGGCTGACTGCCGTATACCCAAAGACCTTCTGTACGGCGAAGTGACCATGGATGATGACCTACTGGACGTCCCTATCTGGTCATCCATGAACACCTGTTAGTAAGATCTGTAGATAGCAGACAACTGGGCGAAATCCGCTGAAGGCTGACTGGTGGGGCACCAGAAGAGGTGAGGGAAAAGAGAAAACGGAGGCCAATGAATCCTACACATTCTCAGCCCACTGCCTTTATCTGCTGCAAGTGTGACAGACTCCATGCCAGGCTGCAGTTCTGAGTCACCACACTGATGTCTAACACAGAAGTTGACCATCATCTCGCGAGTCGGAAGGTGACAAAACCGCTGCGCCTGATGTACGTGAATAATGGTTTAATGAGAGGAAACTTTCAGTGTTGTGGCCTCAAAGATTAAATAAACTGACGTGAGCTCAGCATTGTTCAGGCTGATTTGTGTGCCCATTCTGATGAATTGGGGGGGGGGGGGGGAGGTGTAACTTGACATCAGCAAAACGAGCCCAGTTTTTGGGCGGTAGTATCCGGGATGCACCCAAGGCAGAAAAGGCCGGCCTTTAGAGATTGACAAATGAGGCTTTTCCTCCCGTTCTAGAATGTTGGTGGAAGTGGCTCCAACACTGGAGCAAACTCCTGGATGAACAGCAGATTATTGTGAGCAGAACAATGAAATTGCTGATTCTGGACATTCGCATCTTGCAGTGAGCAGACAATGGGGAAAGTTCACCGTGGTGTACGTGGCGCACTGCAGGCTGAAAGGAGCAGCGAATGGCGGGCGGGCGGGTGTCAAGTGGAAAAGGTAGCCTGCAGCAAGGCGGTGCAAGGGTTAACAACGTTGCTAAGTTGCAGAGTGCTCTGGTGCTGTACGCAGAGGGATTAACCTTACAGAGTCCTACTGCGTGTTAGAACATGCAACCTACCAATTGGAGTGGCTCTCCTCCCAGTGAAGGTGGAGTTAAGCCTCCTCCTCCTCGCTTGATTGATGGGACAATAGATCACATGACAGCCTCTCTCTGAAGGTCACAAATAAAAGCTTCCCACAGAAGCTGGTTCCTAAGTTCCTGCCAAAATGGCCGCCACAGTCTCAACTGGCTTTTGAACGTTTGTTTTTTTTTAAAAAAAAAGAATCAGATTTTTTTTTTTGCTTTAGTTTTCTCCTTTTTGTTTTTGCCTCGAATGCCTCAACTTGCTGGATCCTTGCACTGCTGCACTTTATGAGGTTTGTGGTTGATTCTTCTTTCTGTGGGCTGGGTGTTTTTTTTAATTCTCCCCCTCCCCTCCCTCCCCAAGAACACTGTTTAGACTGTCTGTCTGGCTGCAAGCAGCTACAGGGTTGGAACCTGGCTTAAAAAGGGCCACAGCCATTTTATGCAAACGGATGGGAGGGGAGAAAAGATGGTGGCTTTAAACTTTAAAGATGCTATTCCTTTGCAAAAGTCGTCAAGATTGAAGGTTTAGCGAAATGCAGCCAGGCTGCAAATTAGCCACTGATGCATTTTCGTTGCGATTAAGTCTTGTGTGACAGATCGGTGAATGCCAAGTTTTTTTTTTCGAAGCAGTTTGCTCCCTGGTGTGGTTTGTCAGTTCTTGAATTAAATGGTGAGACAGCAAAGGGAGGATTGTCCTTGCAACCGGCATTTGGCTATGAAGGGAGGTTTTTTTCTTTGACGGGTAAGGCCGATTTCTAACCAATTGGAATTCATATGTAAACTGCCAAGTAACTGGTTAAACTTATTTATAGCACTGCGGGGAAGCCTGGCTGATTGTAATTACAAGGGGTTTGTTGGAAATCGGTGGTGCAAAGCTGTTAATAGCTGGAATGTGCTTTTTAAAATCTTAAACCTGTTCTGTTTTATATTGTGTTTTTTTGTTCTGAACGAAGCCACTAGCGACAATTTTTAGAATTTTTTTTTTAGCTGCAACTGATTAGCCAGCTACTGGGTCCAGGAGCTGCGAGCCTGTTTTACCGGCCGCCCAGCCAGCTGACCCTGAAACCCGTAGCTCTGAGCATGGTTGGCAGACTCTTAATTCTTTGGGCAAATAATTAAGTTCACAGTGGAGTTTATCTTCCTGTAACTGCTGCTCCCTCTAAGGATCCCTCTGAAATGTGTGCGCTCGCAGTTTTTCTAAGGCCTGGCTTAAAATGTGATATCTTGTTTTTGGATGTCGTATGTTCTGCTGCTTTACTTACCATTGGAGGCCAGGTTGGGGGGCGGGGGGGGGGAATTAATGTGGCCTGATAAAAGCAGTTGTCTCCGAATTGAGAGGTCATAGGTTCAAGTATGTGGGTCTACGAGGCACTCTAATCTGCCTGCCTTTTTGTCTCTTCAGGCAGTAGTTGTTCAGGACGGGTTGCAATGATGTAGAAAGTGATCTCTTGTGGAGGGAGGTGAGCAGGATTGCGGGGGTGGGAGATGGTTGTTGGAGGGGAATGTGTCCCCATTGCAGGCTTTACATTTACTGGCTGGTGCGATCAATGTTCATTATTCTGTCACACAACAATGTGCGGAATATGTGCTTTCTGTTTCCCCTTTTAAAAAAGTTAATTGAGAATAGTTTTGCTTTGCTGCCGTTCTCTGAGGGGTCAGGGGTTAGGGGTAGGGGAATTAATTCCAGGCTGTTTTTTTTTTCATTGTGAATCCCAGATTGAAGGATCAAAACCGAGTGCAAGGCACCACCGAGAGTGAAAGATTTTGTCACAAATGCTTAGCTTTGTTGGTGGTGTCAGTCAGTAGGCTGTATATAAAACATGGGTAACGTGTGCATCTTTTTCAAATGGAATCCTGTGGGATAGATGTAGATTTTTTTGGTAAAGGATTGAGGTGAAGTGGCTCAGACTGGCGTCTGTAGAAAATCTTAGACCCAAGTCATGGTTATGTACTTTTTTTTTAACAGGGCTGCAGCAATATTTTGCTTTTCAAAACATACTGTTTATGGCCTGGCAAAAAAAAATCAGAGACTTGGATACTGTGTGCTTGAATCCCAATTGAGACCCATGTTGCAGCTGCTTGTTTTTGATGGCCATTTTCAAGGAAGCATTGAACCCCAAGATTTGTACCTTAAATCCAATCTCTGTGTCACAGCATGATTTGATTTATTATCGTCACATGTATTAACACACAGTGAAAAGTATTGTTTCTTGCGAGCTACACAGACAAAACATACCGTTCATAGAGAAGGAAAGGAGAGAGTGCAGAATGTAGTGTTACAGTCATAGCTAGGGTGCAGCGAAAGTTCAACTTAATGCAAGGTAAGTCCATTCAAAAGTCTGATGGCAGCAGGGAAGAAGCTGTTCTTGAGTCAGTTGGTCCGTGACCTCTGACTTTTGTATCCTTTTCCCGATGGAAGAAGAGGAGAATGTCCGGGGTGCGTGGGGTCCTTAATTATGCTGGCTGCTTTGCCGAGGCAGCGGGAAGTGTAGACAGAGTCAATGGACAGGAGGCTGGTTTATCCTCTGGGAGTGATGTGGTTGTTGGGGACCAATGGTAATTGTCATATGCCTTGTTGGCATTCTCTAAGCTGAATCTGCACCCTATCGCAGGTTACACGGCCTTGTACTCTCCGATCCTCGCTGCTGCCACTGTTTCATTAAGTTGACTAGTATGACAGCAAGGGCAGCAAGTGCCCCGATGTATTGTGAGAAAAAGGAGCATTAGCCATCACCGTTAAAGAATTGGCCTGCTGTAAGTAGCTCTGGAAGCGAGCTTGTTCTGCTGGTACTGGTTTAGGTTGCGGAGGCTTGGTGTATGTCAGCTAAACAGGCCAAGAGACCACTTCATTCCCAAGATGGAGGGGAAGGGGCAAGGAACTTGTACGATTAGTTTCACACTACAACAAAGCATTTGGTCATATTATGATCTACTCTCGGCATTGACTAACCTGTCTTTCAACCTAAAGAAAATTTACCTCATTGAGAGGCAGTTCAGTGAAGCTAAAAGGCCAGGCGGGAATGGGGTGATGACTGGTTTCTAATCTGTTTAGTGCTGTATTGCAGCTGCATATCTGTAAGGTATTCAGATCTGGTTGTTCCAAGTGAGCATTCGAAATCTAATTGAGCAAAATAATATTTCTGTACGAAAACACTCATCAACTTTGTGTGATCTTAGCAGAAATTAATAACAGGCTGGTGCTTTTTTTTTGGTGCAGATTTTTAGAATGGGAATATAGTGTATAGGTGTGGAATGTTAAATGTGGATTGGCTGTCTTAGACCAGCCTGCTGTGCTTGCATCTCTGGGACCTGTGCTTGAATTAAGATGGATGAAAGGCTCTTCCTCTTCCTGTTGATGAGAAGAAACCCAAGTGAAATGAGTGTGGACAGTCTTGACCCAGTTCCTTCTGGGTGTGAGCCCACGACACAAAGTTACTCAGAAACTTGCACGGCTGAGCGACTTCATGTAGAGAAACTATAATGGTGTAGAAGATACAAGTGAAACATTGGAATTAAGGAACTTGGGAAGAACTCCGTAAAGAATAAGGATCTGTATGGTGTACGTAGCTATGTTTCACCTTGTCTGGGGGAAAAGGCTTTCCTCAGATGGCCATCCCTGTGTAGATGAGCAGAAAATGTTCAAATTATTTTAATGTGATATATAATATCATTGATATTGTGAGCTGATAAAGAATTGTGTATGGTTGTGCCAAATGATTGATGTAGAAATCCAATATTCAATCAATCACAGAAAAGCTTAATTTATATATTGTTCCTTTGATGCCAAGTGGTCCCAGTTTTGTCATGTTGTGGCTTGCAGCCTGTGTAGCCCCAGCCAAATGGTCTGCAACTGCCAGCTAATCTCCGTTTTCCAGCTTTCTAGACACAGACACCGTTACCACCCATATTGGTAAATATTTCAGTAGCTTTGTGTAAGGACCAAGCACATAACTATTTTGACACAGCTGACTGACAGAGCACTGCAGTAACCTGACTAGATTGCTAGTTAGCAATTGTACAGTGGTTAGCACTGCTGTCTCACAGCTTCGATTCCTGGCTTGGGTCACTGTGCGGAGTTTGCACATTCTCCCTGTGTCTGCATGGGTTTCCTCTGGATGCTCCGGTTTCCTCCCACATTCTGAAAGATGTGCTGGTTAGGGTGCATTGGCCATGCTAAATTCTCCCTCAGTGTACCCGAACAGGCGCCAGAGTGTGGCGACTAGGGGAATTTCACAGTAACTTCATTGCAGTGTTAATGTAAGCCTTACTTGTGACTAAGAAATAAACTTTACTTTAAAAAAAAAGTACTGTCTTTAAGATTGTGACTTGATTCCAGGAGTGTTTATTGTACTTATCTGGCGTTGTTATTCTGCAAGTGAGAGCCAAGGCAGTGTGGTTAATTATACCATGGGGGTATCACAGCTGAGCCCAGACCTGCACCCCTGAAGTCCAGAGCCGTGCACTTCACTATTAGACAGTGAATAGCTGCAGAAACTGTTGATTATTTCTCTAGCCACTCCTTGCCAGGCGATATTAAGGCTGACTTGAGCCCCAGCTAAGGTCAGTGATTAAAGCTGAAGTGACGCCAGCATTTACTCACCGAACCATTCAGAGAGCCTTTGCAGCTTTTATGATTATCCTGGCCTCTTCATAGAATCACATAACACAGGAGGAGGTCTTTCAGCTCATCGAGGTATGGCATAAGAGTTGTGCCGTATCTTTGAAACAGCTATCGAATTAGTTCCAATCTTCTGCTCGTTCCCAATAGCCCTGAAACGTTTACCCTGCCAAGTATTTATCCAGTTACCATTTACAAGTTATTATTGAATCTGCTTCCACCAGGATGGGCAATTGCACATTCCAGATTATCATAACTCGCTATGTAAATAAATGATCATTTAGCTTTAGTTTTAGTCCCTGCCTGTTCCCTCAGCTCTTGCCCATCTTTGGTACAGTGCATTTACCTTTGGGCCACGCTCTTATTCAGGTAATCAAAAGTTCTACTGAGTATGCAAATTCTAACTAAAATAGCTTTCTGGCACAGTATCTTGCCATTACTGACCACCTGAAATTAATCTCATTCAGGCGTTCTCAGTTACCAAGAATAATCCCTAGTTTGAGGCCCAAGAATTTAAACTCGTGGCGGCACAGTGGTTAGCACTGCTGCCTCACAGCTCCAGGGACCCGGGTTCGATTCCTGGCTTGGGTCACCGTCTGTACGTTCTCCCTGTGTCTGCGTGGGTTTCCTCCCACAGTCCAAAGATGTGCGGGTTGGGTTGATTGGCCATGCTAAATTGCCCCTTAGTGTCCCGGGATGTGTAGGTTAGAGGGATTAGCGGAGTAAATGCATGGTGTTATGGAGATGGGGCCTGTGTGGGATTGTTGTTGGTGCAGACCCGATGGGCTGAATGGCCTCCTGCACTGTAGAGATTCTATGATTCCTTGACTGCTGTCGATGAGCAGACACATTGGAACCACAGTTGTGAGTGAATTTTTATTGTAACAGCCTTTCTGATAAAAGTGATTACTCCCCAACAAACAAATGATACCCAATCACTTTCTAACATTAACTCTGAGAGAGGATGGTTATAAAAGTAGCAGAGTTTTAATTGGTTTCGCACACCCATTGATTCCATGTGGCACTGTAAGCTCTCATACTGTGCCAGGTACAACAATGTTTTTGTTTATTGTAAACTTTTTATTTTGTGGTTTTCTTTCAAGCACATTTAATTATTTTTTTCATTGTCAATAAAATATAACAAAAGCAGATGGCTGAATCAATTAGGGGTTATGTTCTAGAGTTCAGATGCCATTGGGTGTAAATCGCAACATCACAGAAGACTGTTGTGTGGCTCTTGCCATGCTGAAAAATCAGCTTGTAACACTATTATTTCCCATGGCCCAGATTTAAGATATTCTCTGTCTTGGTTAAGTTTATTTATTAGTCACAAGTAGGCTTACATTCACACTGTAATGAAGTTACTATGAAAGTCCCGTAGTCGCCACACTCCAGCGCCTGTTCGGGTACACTGAGGGAGAATTTAACGTGGCCAATCCACCTAACCAGCATGCCTTTCGGACTGTGGGAGGAAACCGGAGCACCCGGAGGAAATCCACGCAGACACGCGGAGAATGTGTAAGAATCCTAGTGCAGAAGGAGGCCATTCAGCCCACCCAGTCTGCACCAACCACAATCCCACCCAGGCCCTATCCCCATAACCCCATGCATTTACCCTAGCTAGTCTCCCTGACTGTAAGGGTCAATTTAGCATGGCCAATCCACCTCTAACCTACACATCTTTGGACTGTGGGAGGAAACCGGAGCACCCTGAGGAACAAAGAAAATTACAGCACAGGAACAGGCCCTTCGGCCCTCCAGGCCTGCACCAACCATGCTGCCTGACTTAACTAAAACCCCCTACCCTTCCGAGGACCATATCTCTCTCTTCCCAACTCATTCATGTACTTGTCAAGACGCCCCTTAAAAGTCACTACCATATCCGCTTCCACTACCTCTCCCGGCAACGTGTTCCAGGCACCCACCACTCTCTGTGTAAAAAATCTGCCTCGTACATCTCTTTTAAAACTTACCCCTCGCACCTTAAACCTATGCCCCCCTAGTAATTGACTCTTCCACCCTGGGGAAAAGCTTCTGACTATCCACTCTGTCCATACCTCTCATAATCTTGTAGACTTCTATCAGGTCGCCCCTCAACCTCCGTTGCTCCAGTGAGAACAAACCAAGTTTCTCCAACCTCTCCTCATAGCTAATGCCCTCCATACCAGGCAACATCCTGGTAAATCTTTTCTGTATCCTCTCCAAAGCCTCCACATCTTTCTGGTAGTGTGGTGACCAGAATTGAACACTATATTCCAAGTGCGGCCTCACTAAGGTTCTATAAAGCGTCAACATGACTTGCCAATTTTTAAACTCAGTGCCCTGGCCGATGAAGGCAAGCATGCCATATGCCTTCTTGACTACCTTCTCCACCTGCATTGCCACTTTTAGTGACCTGTGTACCTGTACACCCAGATCCCTTTGCCTATCAATACTCCTAAGGGTTCTGCCATTTACTGTATATTCCGTATCTCTATTAGACCTTCCAAAATGCATTACCTCACATTTGTCCGGATTAAACTGCATCTGCCATCTCTCCGCCCAAGTCTCCAACTGATCTATGTCCTGCTGTATCCTCTGATGGTCCTCATCGCTATCCGCAAATCCACCAACCTTTGTGTCATCCGCAAACTTACTAATCAATCCAGTTACATTTTCTTCCAAATCATTTATATATATATATATATATTACAAACAGCAAAGGCCCCAGCACTGATCCCTGAGGAACACCACTTGTCACAGCCCTCCATTCAGAAACGCACCCTTCCACTGCTACCCTCAACCCACACAGACCCAGGAGGAATGTGCAAGAATCCTACAGTGCAGAAGGAGGCCATTCAGCCCATCCAGTCTGCACCAACCACAATCCCATCCAGGCTCTATCCCCATAACCCCATGCATTTCCCATAGCTAGTCCCCCTGACACTAAGGGGCAATTTAGCACGGCCAATCCACCTGACCCACACATCTTTGGACTGTGGGAGGAAACCGGAGCACCCGGAGGAAACCCACGCAGACGCGGGGAGAACATGCAGACTCCACACAGACAGTGACCCAAGCCGGGAATTGAATCCGGTTCCCTGGCACTGTGAGGCAGCAGTGCTAACTACTGTGCCACCGTGGCACCCCATTTATAGATTTCCATCTGCAATATGGGCGCCTTGCTCTTTTTATCAGTGATTTTCTGAACTTCGCCCTCTTGGCCCTCCCGATGCGCTGTCCTGAATGTGGTTTTTTTTTTTTCCCCTTAGCCCTCACAATATTGAAATTGAGAAGTATCATGTTCTCGTTCTTATCTCTAAACCGAGGCACTCCTTACTTCCCCCATAATCTACTGAGGACTTTTAAAAACCCAAGCCTTGTGTCCGCGACCTCATTCTCATTACTGTTTCTGTTTGCGATTTCTTAATACTTCAAAAGAAAGAGTATATTAGCTGAGCATTTAATTTGTAATCGATTCCAGTTGAATTATTCAGCAAATCTTGAAATTGATGGAATTAGAAGCAGGGAAATTGCTGTGTGTGCCCAGCCGAAACGGGCAAAATTTCTTTCATGGACCGACTGTTCTGTCTGCTGCTTGTCCTCTTGAGGCAGGTGGAATATGGAGATAGAATCACTGAGACTTATTTAAATACATGCTGTGAAAAGGTACTGAGGATGACAAGGGTATCACATAGCTCAATACTTGGGGCGTATCGTCAGTAACCAGATGAGCTCCAAACATCATTGACGAGATCCTTTGATTCGATTTATTTCTATCAGAGAAACAGTATGAGACCTACTTAAACTTGGTAGCAGAGTGTTTGATTCCAACGTAGTGAAGCCCGCATGATTTTTTTTTTTAAAGGAAAGTGCACTAAAGTCTGATCTTTTTTTCCTCCCATCTCCCTCTTGAGGATAGACATTTTCTAATTGCTACGTGTTTCTTTGAGAATGGGAGTGCTATGCACTTTCTCTCATGCTGTGCTTCCTGGCTGTAACATTTTCCAAAAATAAAATTGGTGTTACAGATGTTTCAGGAGCTGGAAAACCAGAAGCGGGTTACTCGTGAAAAGAGAACACCAGTGGAAACAGGGCAGAAATGAAAAGGATCGTATCGAAATGGGAGGCAGACACAGATATTTTGGAAAGCTTATTTTTATTTTTTTTTATGAAAGGGGGTAAGGCTTTGCTGATGATTGCAAACTCTTTAGGTAATCTGGAATTTTGTGATTTGTTGAGAATTCTGTTTGCAATCTCAGTTTAGGCCGGTCCAATTCGTAGAATCATAGAATCCTACAGTGCAGAAAGGGGCCATTCAGCCCATCGAGTCTGCACCAACCACAATCTCAGCCAGGCCCTACCCTCATACATTTACCCTAGCTAGTCCCCTCTGACATTAAGGGGCAATTTTAGCATGGCCAATCCACCTAACCCCTGCGCATCTTTGGACTGTGGGAGGAAACCGGAGCACCCGGAGGAAGCCCATGCAGACACGGGAAGGATGTGCAAACTCCACACAGGCAGTGACTCAAGCCAGGAATCGAACTTGGGTCCCTGGCGCTGTGAGGCAGCAGTGCTAACCACTGTGCCACCGTACTGGCTGGGAAGAGAGGGGTGACAGGGTGAAAATCATAGTCATAGAGGTTTACAACCTGGAAACAGGCCCTTCGGCCCAACTTGTCCATGCCGCCCTTTTTTTAAAAATCCCTAAACTAATCCCAACTGCCCGCATTTGGCCCATATCCCTCTATACCCATCGTACCCATGTAACTGTCTAAATGTTTTTTAAAAGATAAAATTGTACCCGCCTCTACTACTACCTTTGGCAGCTTGTTCCAGACACTCACCACCCTCTGTGAAAAAATTGCCCCTCTGGACACTTTTGTATCTCTCCCTCTCGCCTTAAACCTATGCCCTCTAGTTTTAGACTCCCCTACCTTTGGGAAAAGATATTGACTATCAACCTTGTCTATGCCCCTCATTATTTTATAGACCTCTACAAGGTCACCCCTCAGCCTCTTACACTCCAGAGAAAAAAGTCCCAGTCTATTCAGCCTCTCCTTATAACTCAATCCATCAAGTCCTGGTAGCATCCTAGTAAATCTTTTCTGCAGTCTTTCTAGTTGAATAATATCCTTTCTATAATGGGGTGACCAGAATTGCACACAGTATTCCAAGTGAGGCCTTACCAATGTCTTGTACAACTTCAACAAGACGTCCCAACTCCTGTATTCAATGTTCTGACCCATGAAACCAAGCATGCCGAATGCCTTCTTCACCACACTGTCTACATGTGACTCCACTTTCAAGGAGCTATGAACATGTACCCCTAGATCTCTTTGTTCTGTAACTCTCCCCAACGCCCTTCCATTAACTAAGTAAGTCCTGCCCTGGTTCGATCTACCAAAATGCATCACCTCGCATTTGTCTAAATTAAACTCCGTCTGCCATTCGTCAGCCCACTGGCCCAATTGATCAGCTATGCTTCCAGAACCCAATAGCTCCTACTACACAAGATGAGTGAGAACAGGGTTTGAATTTGGCTTTGATTTCCTCTTGCACTTAATAGGCTGTTGCTGTTCTCCAGCTCGGTTTGCAGATGAAGGACAGCAGCATGGCCACGGTAGCAGAGGACAGCTGGTTCCTGTGCAACTGTAGCTCGGAGAGAGGCAGCCCCTCCCGAGGTACAGCACCTTGAAAGGGGGGGGGGGGGGGGCAATTGGCATACAAAAAAATTCTGCTCAGATTGACGATATGCTTGTCTTGATATTGTGAATGATGGATATTGTTAAAACCCTGGGATTTATCTCGACTGCCATGTACCTAACTGTATAGCTTTTGCATGCCTGAAATTGTTTAAAATGGATCACAAAGCAAGCATTTAAAATGCATAGATCTCTGCCACTTAGCACAATGTAGTCGCTTGGCTTTGTGTTTTCTAACTCTGTCCTCCTCCCATTTGAGCTGACGCAGTGTTTTTGTCTCCCCCCGATCGGCCGTATCTGCTCCCTGCCATTTTAGACTCAACCTCGGCTGATTCGCTTATTTACTCATCTGTGTGGGTGAGTGAGAGACTGTGTGCAGCAGCAGTGCCTTGCAGATATCATTAGCAGGAAGGTGGGTAAAATGAAGAGCTGGCTCAGTGGAGGGAGAATAGGTTCGCGTTGCAAAGGAGCAGGGAGGAGCTGGGGATTTGGCAGATTTCCAGGTGCATTGCTTGGGGGTTGGGGGGGGAGGGGGGGGCGAGGGGAGTAAGTTGGATGGCTGCTAAATGGAAGCACGTTATCAAGAAGCAGTGTAGGCTGGCTCGGTTGTGAGTGCATCAGTCTGAGGCTGGCTACATGCAGGTTTATTCCTAACTGCCCAGGTGCCACACAGCGCTGCTGTTTTGTTCACCTGGGAAAAATGGAAGGGTTTTGTAAATGGCTTCCCAGAGAAAATTAATTTTAACATCAATATGTGAGCAACAAAAGAATCGGGAGTTACACAATGAGATGTAGATACATGGGATTGGAAGGAAAGAGACAGTCCTGAGCAGAGATGGGAAAAGGTGCTGCAGCTTTAGGAAGGGATGGCATTCTGTTTGAACAATACAAAATAAAAATGTTTGTACAACGCCTTCACTGTCGTTGCCTGTTTCTGTTGCACTAGTGGTTTTTAATGAAAATTAAACTGATTTCGACTTTTCGGTTGAAAGTTTGAGTTCATTGCTAATGGGACATGGTCACAGTTGCCCTGGATCATCCACCCCTCAGCAGGATATTTTTCTTTTTATACTTTTCCAATTCAATCAAATCAAATCCAATTCAGAGTCTCAACAAGTTGAGACATTTCAGATCCAGGCTGACAAGACAGGGCGAGCGACCAAACCACCCTGTCCTGGGCCTGATCTACATGAGCCAAGCTGATTGGAGAAGGGGGAGGTTCCTCCTCCAAGACTTGAGCTCATTTGCATCTTAGCCAAAAGGCCGAGATGCGTGGCACTACCCTGTTGAGGATTGTATCCGAGTTGATTCTCAGTAGTTGCTTCTGTGTGCCTGTCATTTGTGGACCCCTGTCTGGGTTCAGGTGGACTGGGTCAGTTTAATCTTTCAGAACAGATAGAAAGCAGACCCTATTATGAGCTGCGGCAAAGTCACCAGATGAGGCGGGTTCTGTTTTTAGTTGTTCTGATATTTGTTGCTGCAAGGACATTAAGAATAAGTAGGCTAGTGTGGGACTGGAGTCATTGGTAGGATCAGTCCGCATAGAGATAGCTTTCCTTCTCCTTGATTGGTGAAGAAAGACTTGCCTTTATATAGTGCTCTTTGTAACCACTGGACATCTCTTTACAGACAATGAAGTACTTCTGAGGTGTTGTCACTGTTGTAGTTTAGGAAACGTGGTAGCTAATTTGCGCACAGCAAGATCCCACAAACAGCAATTTGATAATGACTGTTCATCGTAATGTTGATTGCTGGAAGTATTGGCAAGGATACTGGATTTCACTCCCCTGTTCTTCAAAAAAATGCCGTGGGATCTTTTGCATCCATCCGAACAGGCAGATGGGGCCTTGGTTGACGTCTTGTCTTAACATTCTGACAGGCGGCACGGTGGCAGAGTGGTTAGCACAGCTGCCTCACAGTTCCAGGGGCATGGGTTCGATTCCCGCCTTGGGTCACTGTCTGTGTGGAGTTTGCACGTTCTCCCTGTGCCTGCGTGGGTTTCCTCCGGGTGCTCCGGTTTCCTCCCACAGTCCAAAGATGTGTAGGTTAGGTTGATTGGCCATGCTAAATTGCCCCTTAGTGTCCCGGTATGTGTATGTTAGAGGGATTAGCAGGGTAAATATGTGGGGTTTTGGGGATGGGGCCTGGATGGGATTGTGGTCGGTGCAGACTCGATGGGCCGAATGGCCTCCTTCTGCACTGTGGGGTTTCTATGGTTCTATGCAATCCTCCTACAGTACTGCAATGGAGTGTCAGTCTTGATTTTTGAGCTCAAGCCCTGAAGTGGGTCTTGAACTCATAACCTTGTTATTCATAGGCTGGTGTGCGACTAACTGATAAACCAGCCGGGTTTCACGGCAGTTTTGTCATTTTTGTGGGGTTTTTTTTCCCCCACTGCTTGTCCGCAAAATTACAGTAACTGAATTCTATTTCAAAATTGGGAGTGAAACCCATGACCGCGAGTTGCTCGTTCAGTGACAGCTGTGCCGACTAGTTGATATATTTATGATCAGAAAGAAAAGACCAAGTCCCGCTACTAGATTCCTTCCTTTTTTAAAAATGTTATCTCTACGTGTCATAGCTGTAATTGTTTCATCATTAGCAGGAAATGTCTTGGTGTCAAGTGTTCCAGGATGTGGCTGCTACACATAAGCAGTGGCCAGAAAAATGTCTATTTTACCCCAGTCTGTGTTGTCGGTAAAATTTGAGTTCGGCTCCACTATTGCGGCACGGTGGGTTAGCACTGCTGCCTCACTCGGGTTCCATTCCCGGCTTGGGTCACTGTCTGTGTGGAGTTTGCACGTTCTCCCCGTGTCTGCGTGGGTTTCCTCCGGGTGCTCCGGTTTCCTCCCACATTCTGAAAGCGGTGCTGGTTAGGGTGCGTTGGCCGTGCTAAATTCTCCCTCGGTGTAACCCGAACAGGCGCCAGAGTGTGGCGACTAGGGGACTTTCACAGTAACTTCATTGCAGTGTTAATGTAAGCCTGACTTGTGATTAATAAATAGACTTCTACTTCTTTATTGAGTTGAGCTGTAATCAATCATTAACACCCTGGTAGTCTTTCCTCATTGGTTCCAGAATGTTTTATTTAAGAGTTGACTGGGCAAATTTTGCTTAAGAGGGGCTGAGGAAGGATTTTGGATCCTGTTTCAGGGGAATGACTTGTGTGTGTCACTTGCCTAGCTGATATCTGTAGTGAAGCTCGGTCCCATTGTCAATACGTAGACCTGGAATCCAGACCTAGCTTCCTGTACTTTAATTAAACCAGTGTTTCTAATCTACATTTATAGGTCTGGGTTTGTCTCCACTCTGCTGCTTTTGAGTAACGTGCCCACCCAGCGAGGATTGTTGTTGCATTGTACTCCTTTGATGAAAGCTTTGTTTTATTGGGCTTCCATTGCAGAGCTATGTTAGACTTTTTGATTTTCATCCACAAGTGAATCTCCCTTCGCTTGAGCATCCTTTGTCGATGGGAATTTAAGAACAAAACCTCTTGCGTCACATCACTTTATACGGTAAATGTTTGTTTAGTTTCCATGAACAGGGGTTTGGTTGTAGTTACTACTTCTGGGTGTCAGCTATGGCTCGGTTGGCAGCACTCACCTGAGCCACAGGGTTCCTGGTTCAAGTCCTACGTAAGGCCTGAACTGAGGAAATGCTGTGATCACATCTCCCTGCTCAGGTGGATGTAAAAGATCTTGTGCCCGATCTCAAAAAAAAAAAGAATCTGTGGAGTTATCCCCGGTCTCCTGGCCAGCATTGGCAGTTTGTGGGAATTTACTGCGTATTTCCGAGATTAGAGCAGTGGTTTACCCGGCCATTTAAAGAGTCACTCACGTTGCTGTGAACCTGGAGTCGCAGCAGTTAGGCCGGACCAGGTTAGGATGGTGGATTTAATTTGTGAACCAGATTGGGTTTTAACATTTCTGCGACAACTTTTTTAATTCCAGATTTATTATTGGAATTTAAATTCCACCAGCTGCAGTGGGATTAGAACCCATGTCCCCAGAGTATTAGCCTGGTGAGTTCACCAGCAATCATGTCCAGCATCACTAAATCAGTCTATGTGGACATTTATCTCATTGCTGAATGTAGAAGCTTACTGTGTGTAGATTAGCTGTTGCACCTCCCCACTTTACAATGGTGGCTACACTTTAAAAATACTTTTTTAGGCAAGTACACTGGGGTCCTCTGTGGCTATGAAAGACACTATATAAATGTGTATTCTTTCTTTCTATGGGATGATTTCAGAGATTGTATGAAGCAAAGTGGTGAACATTGACCATGAGGAGGGCCTGTACACCCAAGCCTGTTTTATTTTCTGCTCTGATAAGCAGATAGCCACATGCTCCAACAGGCAGCCACTAAAGTCCAGCAGTAACGGGGACAATGGCTGTTTCTCTCTTTTTATTTGTTCCTCCTTAATCCTGGGGTACTGTAGTTGCAGTGTTCTGACTGCCTTGCTGACTGAGATCAGCTGATTCAGCTCAAATTGAGAGTTGGATTATATTTCGTCTGCAAGTGAGCTGTTCTAGAGTGAGCGTTAACGGAGATCAGAGGAATGTGATGACCATTGCCCTTCATCATTTGCTGAAAAATTAGTGTTCTTTTGCCTTTGTACAGTGAACTCAATGCCAATACTAAGGAGATTAAACACACGGTATTTTTTTTAAACTGCAGTAATCAGCAACAAAGATGTGCTTTGCCCAGAGAACAATGGCAGGTGAGAGCGATGTGAACAAAACAATCACATTGAATGCATTCAGGTGATGTCACAAACTGCAAGGGAAGCTTTGAATAATTACTTCCATTGTAATTACTGTCACCCACCAATTGTTTCAAACATAAATCGCAGAGAGAATAGTACAACAAAAGTTAGGTTGAAACTGTTGTGAACGTTACTTTCAGTTTGTTCAGCAGTGGTACTGGTGTCATGGTGGATATTGTCTGAGTGTGTTCCATTTAGATGCTGAATAAATACCGTTTATCCCAGACGTTTGGCGAAATGTTGTTTATAATGCAAATGCAGAAGCTAAAGTGATTGTGTTGTGCTTGTCTTTAGATAATCACCTGGTATATAAATGCAGTTATTGTCTTGCGTCTAAGTACAAGTTCTGTTTGTTGTCATGAGCAGCCCATGAGCTACATGGGGGCGGCACAGTGGTTAGCACTGCTGATTCACAGCACCAGGGACCCGGGTTCAATTCCAAGCTTGGGTCACTGTCTGTGTGGAGTCTGCACGTTCTCCCCGTGTCTGCATGGATTTCCTCCGGGTGCTCCGGTTTCCTCCCACAGTCCAAAGATGTGCAGGTTAGGTGCATTGACCATGCTAAATGCTCACTCAGTGTACCCAAACAGGCGCCAGAGTGTGGTGACTAGGGGATTTTCGCAGTAACTTCATTGCATTGTTAATGTAAGCCTATTTGTGACTTTACTTTAGTTGGAGTGAGGTTCCAAGTCCAGCCTTCAAACTACTGGATTTGTTCAACCGGTTAGCCAAGTTGTTGAGGAAAGGGGATGTGGAGGGTGCATGGGGAAACAGGCAAACTAACCTTCGACTGGGATTTTCCAACTGCCCGGTGGTGGATGTGGCAAACCAGCCAAAAATCCATTGAACATAGAAATTAGGAGCGGAAGTAGGCAAATTCAGCCCTTCCATTGGCACCAGTAAATCCGCTAGCGGGTGGCGCTGAAAGATTCTGCCCCAAGTGTTTTGTTTCCGATCACTTTTCAATGATTGTCTTTACAGTCTTCTTGGTGAGGATGTGGAAACAGTGATGCCAGCAAATAGGGTTGAATAGACACCGGAGCTAGCAGTCACTGCAACCCAGCAAGACATGTACTTTTTGAAAGATTTGTTTTGTTGGGATTGAGGCGGGGGAAGCAGGAGTAGAAAGGAATATCGATCCAGCCAACTCGACATCCGTCTGCCATTGTGACTCTTACCTTAATATCGGATAATATGTGAAATATAGCTGGTGTACAATATTCCATGTATGAAAAGTTCATGTTTATTTATTAGTCACAAGTAGGCTTACATTAACACTGCAATGAAACTACTGTGAAATTCCCCTGGTCGCCACACTCTGGCGCCTGTTCGGGTAACACTGAGGGAGAATTTAGCACGGCCAATGCACCTAACCAGCACGTTTTTCGGACTGTGGGAGGAAGCCGGAGCACCCGGAGGAAACCCACGCAGACACGAGGAGAACGTGGAAATTCCGCACAGACAGTGACCCAAGCCGGGAATTGAACCCGGGTCCCCGGTGCTGTGAGACTGCAGTGCTAACCACTGTGACACCATGCCACCCTCCAATAATCCAATATGATTATTGCCGTATAGGTATTAGTTGATGCTTTATTTTGAAGCAGGGTAACATCACCCTCTTTGATTCCTTTTTCTTGTGCACCTCCAGTTGTGTAGTAATGTTCACTTGTGAATGTAGCCCAGTCCATCACGCAAACCAGCCTCCCATCCATTAACTCTGTCTACACTTCCCACTGCCTCGGCAAAGCAGCCAGCATAATTAAGAACCCCACGCACCTCGGACATTCTCTCTTTCACCTTTTTCCTTTGGGAAAAAGATACAAAAATCTGAGGTCACGTATCAACTGACTCAAGAACAGCTTCTTACTTGCTGAATGGACCGACCTCACACTAAGTTGATCTTTCTCTACACCCTAGCTATGACTGTAACACTACATTCTGCACTCTCTCCTTCTCTATGAACGGTATGCTTTGTATACCGCGCAAGAAACAATACTTTTCACTATGCCAATACATGTGACGGTAATAAATCAGATCAAATTGTTACCAACTGCCTCATTTGTACCTCTTGTGTGTACGGATATGAGTTAAATGTAACCAAGAGGATGCTCTTTTTTAAAAAATGGACCTTCAGGGTATGATGATGCAGTGGTTATTTTGTAAATTGGACCCCTGATTCAGTGTTGACACTGAACTAGAAATGTGCAAACCGCATGGGCTATGATATGCGATATGCCTGACTTTTTTTTAATTTCAAAAATATACTTTATTCATAAAAAAAACTCTCAAGTAAAACATTGCAAAACAACAGTTCCAAAAATTACAAAGTGCTAAAAAAGAATCATTTTTACAGTACAATACAGTGCTTATTTACATGACATTACATTCATTACATTTCATTACTTAAAACTATGTACATACATCAGAGTTTACTGTGTGCCGTTATTTTTCAGATTGGCACACAGTTACGCAGGCCGAGGGTATTCTGCAGTTACCCGGCCCTCGGTCTGCCTCGGTTGAAAGGCTTTACACGGGGTGGCCTTTCCCCATTGTGCCTTTGCGGCGGCTGCCCCAAGCTTGAGCGCGTCCCTGAGCACGTAGTCCTGGACCTTGGAATGTGCCAGTCTGCAACACTCGGTCGAGGACAGTTCTTTCAGCTGGAAGATCAGCAAGTTTCGGGCGGACCAAAGTGCGTCCTTCACCGAGTTGATGACCCTCCAGCAGCAGTTGATATTTGTCTCGGTGTGCGTCCCCGGGAACAGCCCGAGCTGCTCGGGACGAATCTCGACAAATACCACTGCACCTCACTCCAGGCCTTCTTTGCAAAGGCACATTCCACAAGGAGGTGTGCGACCGTCTCATCACCCCCGCAGCCGCTTCGAGGGCAGCGTGCGGTGAGGTTGAGACCTCGAGCGTGCATTAAGGATCTGACTGGGAGTGCCCTTCTCACCACCAGCCAAGCCAGGTCTTGGTGCTTGTTTGTGAGTTCTGGTGATGAAGCATTCTGCCAAATGACATTGACAGTCTGCTCAGGGAACCATCCGACATGATCCGCCGTCTCCTTTTCTCTCAGGGCCTCGAGGACATTACGTGCATATGCCTGACTCTTAATTCACCACTGTCAGTAATAGACCAAGAACAATCATTTACTTCAACCTATATTATTCAAGCACAACTCAAGGACAGGATACATTCTTGTACAGCTGACTGTTTTCACAACTCGACTGGGTGCATTAGAAATATTTCACAGATGCACTGTTTGTAATAATAGTGATAGTGTTTTTTTTGGTGGAGATGTGGGTGAATCTTGGCCGCACAGCCCTAACTAATAGAGTTGTTTTTTGGTTGCAGTTGCGATGGCCCATTTTACTGACATTCAGCATTTGAACCCTGTGTAGAAACTACTCTTGTTTGCGACCGGTGCTAGAAAAATGGCTTTTGAGCAACATGTTCCTTTTTTCAAAGATCTTTGTTTTACTGAAAAAATTCCCAAGATCGTATCTCATTATGTAGTCAGATGTTGGCAGTGGGAAATGTATGTTGATTTAAGCTTGGGGTGGCCCAGTGGTTAGCACTGCTGTCTCACAGCGCCAGGGACCCGGGTTCGATTCCCGGCATGGGTCACTGTCTGTGTGGAGTTTGCACGTTCTCCCCCTGTCTGTGTGGGTTTCCTCCGGGTGCTCCGGTTTCCTCCCACATTCTGAAAGACGTGCTGGTTAGGGCGCATTGACCCAAACAGGCGCCGGAGTGTGGCGACTAGGGGAATTTCACAGTAACTTCATTGCAGTGTTAATGTAAGCCTTACTTGTGACTAATAAATAAGCTTTAAGCTAGCTGATATGAGCAAACTTTGTATTTTTGTTTTTAGAGGAATCTAATTTTGGATATTACTTAAGGTGCAGTGTCATCTTGTCTCAGCTTCTGATTCGTGCTGCAGCGCTCTCATAACTGGAACAGCTGGGTTCAGGTTGTTATATATAGCTTGCTTTCCTTTACTGTGCACTGTATAGTCGAGTGGTCTAGGGGAGTCTGCAGAAGGTTTTGCTGGTGCAACAGAACATGTCTCAAAAATCTGCCTACACAATGAAAGAGCCTAGTCTCCATTTTTCTGGGGGTCCGTCATTACTTTTCTTTGCACGGGGCCTAAATCCTTCGCGTGGAAGCCGGGTTACTGAAGGGGAGCAGGGAAAGTCTGCTGAGATCCAGAGTAAACTTTTTCACTTTTACAAATCCAACTTGAAACAGAAACGAAGGGAGAATATCCAAACTCTGTTTTTTAATGCGAGGTACCCAAGCTTCAACTTTATTCCAGAAAATGACTTTATTCATGGAACTTGTAAAAGTATATTACATAAATGTTCAAATTTGCAAACCTGTTTCTTTCAGTACAGCCCGAGTTGCTTCACTACACTTGCCAAAGCAGGTTATATTTAAATGTACATTTATATTTCATATCAAACGTTCTCCGGTCCATACAACCTGGGGGTTTTCCACAGGTGCAAAGCGCACCTGCTTTCAGAAGTAAAGTCTGAATGCCATGAAGCTGTAGCTTGTCCTTCTCTTCCAGTGATATGACCGACCCTGCCACCACGGTGAGTGCAGCATGCCACGGAGGTCACTAATTTGATTCCTGGTCCAAGCTGTATTAGCTGATCTTTAGCTGAAAGAGCAGTAGGGCACTACTGGTGATCTCGGTGGTGTCAGTGGATAGTTGGCATGGCATGAGGCATGATAGTGCTTGCACTGATTTTTCACCCCAATTCTGTGTGCACAAATGTGGACAAACATGATTTCAGAAAGGAAACCATAGGAGAAAATGCTGGAAAACTTCAGCAGATCTGGCAGCGTTTCGAGTCCAGATGACCCTTTGTCAAAGCTCAGCTTTGACAAAGGGTCATCTGGACTCAACGTCCGCTCTTTTCTCTCCGTACAGATGCTGCCAGACCTGCTGAGGTTTTCCAGCATTTTCTCTCTTGGTGTCAGATTCCAGCATCAACAGTAATTTGCTGTTATCTATGGTTTCCATTTCTAGTGTCCCTTCCACACTGGCCAGCTGATGTGGCTTTAAGCAATCTTTATTTCCCCACTCTTCAAATTATTTTAATAGATTCTATAGCAGATGAAGGATATTGAAGCTACGAGTCTTTATATAATAGCATATAGCTAGTGGAGAGTTTTAGAAATTCGTTTGGTAAGGTACCCGCGATTGGAGAGGATACCATTCACTTTGAGCTGAGTGGTGTCCAGCCGAAGGGCAACTCACTAGATTTATTTGGCTGGGCTATCTAATGTGCTGAATCATTGCAATGATCCACTTGCAATTCCTTTTAATTTTCAGGGCAATGCATCATTTGCATTTTTCTCACACACATTTCAGAATATTTTCACTGCTTCCCTATACTGTTTCCTTTAGTCACACTATTTAGAAATATCCTGAATGAATAATGGTGTGCCCAGGCAAGCGCATTTTTAGTGTAAACATTGAATAACAATGTTTTATTATGTTGTACAAAGAATTGACATTCATAATGTTAGCTCAGGAAAACCTATTGCGTGAGAATAACGTTCCCTACTCTTTGTCCTAACTGAAATGTTAACTGTGATGCTGCCATTAAAATGTGAGACAAGTCTCGAGTCCATTAAGCATCCCTCCACGAATGTTACAATGGTCATTTTTTACTGAAAACTTATAAGTAGAACAAAATCAACACTCGGGTTTTTCAAAATTAATTCCTTTGTATTGGTATGAAAAATATGTGGTTTCTCTTCAGAAATGAATTCCTTCTTTTCCAGCAAAAGTGATTGTTTTCTGTTAATAGTTTCTGGTTGCAGAACAATAGCATAATTGTGGACTGCTCTTGGATCCAGGAGTGTCAGCATCTTGTGATAACCTAGTATATACATTGAAACAGCATGGCATTCCTCACTCCAGAAATCCTCCTCTGGTCCTCTTTCATGGTCAGCTGCAGCATTTAATTTCCGCTATAATGTGGTTCGCTCAGTTGGCTGGACAGCTGTTTCATGGCGCAGAGTAATGCCAACAGCCCAAGTTCAATTCCTGTACCGGCTGAGGTTACTCACGAAGACCCTGTGCTCTCAACCTTGCCCTTGCCTGAGGTGTGGTGACCCTCAGGTTAAATCACCACCAGTCAGCTCTCCCCCTCAAAGGGCAGAGCAGCCTATGGTCATCTGGGATTACAACAACCTTTACTCCATTTGTTAAATTTCTGCTCTGTGTTAAAGCAGGTGTACAGTACTTGATTATATAACAGTGGAACTCAAATCCCTAAGCCCTTTAGCTCTTCTGACATCATTGGTAAACATGCTACATGATGTGGGACTTCAGTCCTATCAATGCTAAGTTAACTGATCTCATCTGTGGAGGCGGTTGACTCCGGTGCTTTGGTGTAGAGATGAGAGAATAAACTCTTACTAATTTGTTGTCCCTTTTTGGAATGGGTTATGATGGAGGGTGAAACCAGAATTGAATTTGGTTATGATGCTCTCCTCCCCACGATTAAACATCTTGCAGATCCTCATGTGCGGGATTCTGGCCAGAAAGATTTCTAGATGGGTGAGTTCCTGGAAGTCATTGGTGAGTGCACTGGAACTGGGCTTCCTGCAGCCAGTTAATTACTGTTGTGAGAGGCGGAACTGTAAGCTGTAATCTTTGAGAACCCTCCAACTGGGACCCTGTAGGCACAAGGTGCACTTCTGATGGTGATGAGGTGACATTATTGAAGACGGTTAGGATCAGAAGCACATTATTTGTTTAAAGGTGACTAGGTTGCTGAGATTATCATGGTGCTGGAAGGCTTGTTTTAGTGGAATGACTCTGCTTACAATTGTAGTTCTGAATTTTGAGTAATTTCCCCAGTTAGTTTTATCATCGAACTATAATTTTCATACCCGGTCCACTTGAACTTCAGGGAAGGCGATAGTCTTGTGGTATTATCGCTAGACTATCAATCCAGAAGCTCAGCTAATGTTCTGGGGACCTGGGTTTGAATCCCGTCACAGCAGATGGTGGAATTTGAATTCAATTAAAAACCTCTGGAATTAAGAATCTACCGATGACCATGAAACCATTGTCGATTGCTAGAAAAACCCATCTGATTCACGAATGTCCTTTAGGGAAGGAAATCTGCTGTCCTTACCCGGCCTGGCCTACATGTGACTCCAGAGCCGCAGCAATGTGGTTGACTCTCATCTACCCTCTGAAATGGCCGAGCAAGCCACTCAGTGCAAGGTCAACTAGGGATGGGCAATAAATGCTGACCAGCCAGCGACGCCCATGTCCCATGAATGAATTTAAAAAATGAACTGCTAAAAAAAACACAGTGCAGTAAGAGATTCTTTCCCTCACAACTTGAAGTGTTCCTGGAGAGAACACCATGAGTTGTATAAGGTGACTGGCATCTATTGAAATCATAGAAATCATAGAAACCCTACAGTGCAGAAGGAGGCCATTCGGCCCATCGAGTCTGCACCGACCACAATCCCACCCAGGCCCTACGCCCACATATTTACCCGCTAATCCCACTAACCTACGCATCTCAGGACTCTAAGGGGCAATTTTTAACCTGGCCAATCAACCTAACCCGCACATCTTTGGACTGTGGGAGGAAACCGGAGCACCCGGAGGAAACCGGGAATGAGACAATGAATTTTGAGTGTCGCAATATAAAGAGTTGAAGAAATCAAGGTCTATTCTAAATACGCTTTCCTTTATTTCATGTTGACATCTCATTGTTATTGCATTGAGGCCATTCTGCTGAAAAAATGTGGGAATAGACCCTGTTTCCAGGCCTTAACTGCTTATTAAAAATGTACAGTAAACAGGATTATGGTGCATTAATTGGTTTCTCTATTATCCCCCTCCTGTGAAGCTTTGCTTACTTGAGGTGGGGATTTCTTTCTCATTTGGTACAGGTGAGGAAACCTGCCCCAGCGGTGGAACAATGGGTTGTTTGGTAGCTGTGCCAGCAGGGCCTTGCTTCCGATCTGATGGGCACAGTCTTCCAAATAACTACACCGTTTCCATTGGCAGTTTGTTATTCTCTGTTCTGCCTCCTTACTGCAAGGTTGTTGAATGGAGTTTCAAGATTTAGAATATTCTCTGCTCCGTGTTCCCCTCAATTTTGATCAGGATAAGGACTGGTTCAGCTTTATTCCACTTGGAATCTTCTGTCAAATGGAACAGTTCACCCTGTCCTGGATTTGGACCCATTTCTCTAAAACGAAAGGACCTTGATCTAATATGTCATCTAGAAAGGCTTTTTCAGAAAATCGCATCCAGTAGCCTTCCACTCATTAGATTTTGATTCCGCAGTGCTAGTGCATGTTTTAAATTAAATGAGCATCAGCATTCTGCAAATTATGTTAAGATTGTGTCTGTACTTGTGAGCAGGGTAAGAATATTGAGAATATATTTGGGCGGCACAGTGGTTATCACTGCTGCCTCACAGCGCCAGGGACCCGGGTTCGATTCCCAGCTTGGGTCACTGTCTGTGTGGAGTCTGCACGTTCTCCCCGGGTGCTCCGGTTTCCTCCCACAGTCCAAAAATGTGCGCGTTAGGTGGATTGGCCATGCTAAATTGACCCTTGGTGTCAAGGGGACTAGCTTAGGATAAATGCATGGGGTTATGGAAATGGGGCCTGAGTGGGATTGTGGTCGGTGCAGACTTGATGGGCTGAATGGCCTCCTTCTGCACTGTAGGATTCTATGATTTTGAGTGTTAGCACAATGATAGCACCCAAATTCACCCATGCCCTCTGGAAAACCATTTCAAAATGATACATTCTGCAAATAGACACCATTGCATTCCACAACCCCCTACCTTTATTTTTGCTGCTTTCTGTTCCCACCTAATGTGCGCCATCCATGGTTAACTTTTTAAAATTAAGTAATGGGATATGGGTATTACAGGCAAGGCTAGCATTTGTTAACATCCCTCATTGCCTTCGAAGGTGGCAGTGAACTGCTGTCTTGTAAGGTTGCAGTCCATGTGGTGAAGGGGTTTCCATGGTGCTGTTAGTTGCAGACCTTTGACCCACTGATGAAGGAACAGCTGCTGCATTTCAAAGTCAGAATGTGGTAGTGTTCCGTGCTCTTGCTACTCTTTGTTCTCCTAGATGGTAGAGGTTGCTACTTTGGAGGATGCTGCTAAAGAAACCTTGATGAGTTGCTGTCTTGAGTCTCGTATGCAGTTGGGATATTCTTCAGCCACTGTGCCGGTGGTGGGAGGCAGTGAATGTTTATCATGGTGGGTGGGGTGCTGATCAAGCGGGGCTGCTTTGTCCTGGATGGTGTTGAACTTCTTGAGTGTTGTTGGAGCTGCACTCTGGGGCAAATGGAAAATATTCCATTATATTCTTGACTTGTGCCTTGTAGATGGTGGAAAGACTTTGGGGGGGATCAGAAGATGATTTATTTGTCACCGCCAGCCTCCGATCTGCCTTTGTAGTCACAGTGCTTATGGAGCTAGTCCAGTTATAAAGTTTCTGGCCAGAGTAGGGGTTTTGATAATGGCAATAGCATTGAATGTCATGGTGATGGGTAGACTCTCGTTGGGAGATTATCATTGCGATGAGTGGCACAGTGGTTAGCACTGCTGCCTCACAGCGCCAGGGAATCGGGTTTGATGCTTGGGTCACTGTGTGGGGTTTGCCCGTTCTCCCCGTGTCTGTGGGTTTCCTCCGGGTGCTCCGGTTTCCTCCTACAGTCCAAAGATGTACAGGTTAGTGGATTGGCTGTGCTAAATTCTCCCTCAGTGTACCCGAACAGGTGTCGGAGTGTGGTGATTTTCACAATAACTTCATTGCAATGTAAGCCGACTTGTGACTAATAAATAAACTTTACTTTATCTTGTGTGGTAGAAATGTTATTTATCATTCAGCTTAAACCGAATGTCAGGTTCTCAATGACTTCAATTTAATGAGGGCTGCTTGATTCTGCATTTGGTCAGACGCTGTTAATGTCAAGGACAATAACCCTCGTCTCAGGAATTCAACCCCTTGTTCATTATATTCTAAATAATTGCTTATAAAGGCACATTGACTTGGGTTGCCCTTGTTCTTCACCTCATGTCAATGGAGTAAGTTTGTTATAGCTTAAGTGCAATAGGCACAAAAATTCTCTTTTTGCAGCTTGAAATGCTGAGATAAACTATTTTGAGTTCTCCTTTCTCTTCCACGTTGGACCAGTTTCTGGTCAAGAGACCCTGTGTTGAGGTCACTCTTAACACAATTTTTGAAACATTATTCTTTCATGAAATGCGTGCGTCACTGGCTAGGCCAGCATTTGTTGCCCATCCATCATTGTCCTTGAGAAGGTGGTGGTGAGCTATCTTTTTGAACCACTGCAGTCCCTGTGGTGTAGGTACACCCACAGTGCTGTTAGGAAGGAGGTTCCTGCATTTTGAGCCAGTGACAGCGAAGAAACGACAATTTAGTTCCAGAGCAAGATGGTGTGTGGTTCGGAGGAGAACTCCTAGGTGACGGTCTTCCCATGCATCTGCTGCCTTGGCCTTCGAGGTGTTTGAGGTTGTGGGTTGGGAAGGTGCAGTCGAAAGAGGCTAAAATGAACTGCTGTGGTGCATCTTGTAGATTGTACACACTGCTGCCAATATACATTGATCGTGAAGGAATTGAATGTTTAAGACACTGGTTGGGTGCCAGTCAAACTGGCTTTGTTTCTTCTGGATGGTGTTGGTTTCTTGAATGTTGATGGAACTGCACTCATCCAGGAAAGTGGAGAGTGTTCCATCACACTCCAGTCTTGTAAATGGTGTACTGGATTTAGGGAGTCAGGCGATGTGTTACTTGCTGCAGAATTCCCAGCCTTTAACCTGCTGTTGTTAACCAGAGTATTTATATGGCTGGTCCAGTTCAGATTCTGGTCAGTGGTAGCCCCCAGGATATTGATAGTGGCGGATTCAACAATGATAAATGCCATTCAATGTCAAGGTTGGATTCTTCCTTGTTGAAAATGCTCATTGCCTGGCACTTAGTGGTGTGAATGTTACTTGTCACTCATCAGCCCAGGCCTGAATGATGTCCAGGTCTTGCTGCATGTGAACATGTACTGCCTCAGTATCTGAGGAGTCGTGAATGGTACTGAGTATTGTGTAAACATCAGCGAACATCCCCATTCCTGACCTTGTGATGGAAGAATGGCCATTGATGAAGCAGCTGCAAATGGTTGGGTCTAGGACACTATCCTGAGGAATTCCTGCAGCAATGACCTGGGAAGGGAGAGGACTGATTGTCAATAATCACCCCATCTATTTTTGTGCTCAGTATGACTGGAACCTCATTTTTTAACTCCCCCTTTATGCGATGAGGAATTGCTAACAACTCCCAGGTGAACAGAATGTTCAAACCTATGCAACGTCATTCCATGTCCTACCATGATTGACCCAAGCGAAGGCACATCAGAGTGCTTTCCAGCATACTGTAGGGAGAAGCCAGCACAAAGTCGACCCCTACCAGAAAGAGTGTAAATAGCTTCCCAGCAGCAAAATGGGTGCTGTCAAGCTTATGCCAGTACGCATTTGATATAGACTGGCCTTAAACTGCAAAATTGATTCAAAGCATCCTCTTCTGCCAGCCCATTAACTTTGATTACCTCCCAAGTTGCAAAGTGCATTTTGTTTTTTGGAAATTGAAAGTACTTGCTGTTATTTTCTGGAAGAGACCATCTGTTCACAGCATGCGCGTACAGATAAGAAGCAAATTATGTCAGGGAGGCTAATGTGAGCAGAAATGCTCTTGCATGTCTCAACTCCGAATATTGCGTCATGCCATATATATCACATTACCAGCAAAGCTCTTGAATCTTTTCTACTGTTTTCACCTTGTTTCCTGAATTTCTGTAACTGGGCTTTATGCAGGTCACTGCACTTGACAAGTCAATAAAAACTAGAAAACTGCAATGTTCTTTTTTCAAACAGTCATTTCATAATACGCAATCTTCAGTTTTCAAAAAAACAACTTGTTCAATTGCGCAGAACTTCCAGATTGCTTAATGTCTAGAATACTTAATAGACAGGATAAGTATGATGCGGTCCTTAGACCCTTGAGTTAGTTGGTCTTCAGGAGAGGGGAACAGTTGGCGTCTTTTCGATATCTTTGGCCGAGATCTGGATTTCCATTCTATTATCCAGAGCCACTCGTACGCTAGCATAACAGCGTGTGCACGAATATGAGTTATCTACCTGTGTCTGATGTTCTCACTAGGTTTATTTAGCAATCAAAAGGATTTGCCGTGGCATTGCCCCGCAGCTGTTTTTGAGTTTGAAGCACCCCTGTGATCTTTAGCTGCTGAGCTGGGTTCAAGTGATTTGCCTCTATGATTTTGTTGGAGGCTGTTTTTCCTGGTTCCAAGTGAATGCAGAATATTGCTCTGCAGTGCTTCTTGGTGAGCAAATGGTGCTGAGTGCTGCAGGTCTGAAGTGGAAGGGTATCTGATTGTGTAGAGCAACTCCCTTTTGGTATCTTAACAATAGCCGGTTTGAGACGTTTGTTTTTAATTGCTTTCCTAATTTACAACAGAACATCCATGAAAATCAGCCATCTGTATAACACTATAGAGGCTGACAAACAAGGAGGAAGTGCCTCACGTTCTCACTCATTCTCTAATGATGATCGATGTAGATAGTGGGTGATTACAATCTTTATCGGTGGTTTATGAAAAAAGCTTTTGACATCAGTTTGATTTTGAAAACACTCCGTGCCAGGACTTCCTTGTCAAAAATGTTGATTACACACACCGGCTTAAGACCATAAGGCATAGGAGCAGAATTAGGCCACTCGGCCCATCGAGTCTGCTCCGCCATTCAATCATGGCTGATATTTTTCTCATCCCCATTCTCTTGCCTTTTCCCCATAACCCCTGATCCCCTTATTAATCAAGAGCCTATCTATCTCTGTCTTAAAGACACTCAGTGACCTGGCCTCCACGGCCTTCTGCGGCAAAGAGTTCCACAGATTCACCACTCTCTGGCTGAAGAAATTCCTCCTCATCTCTGTTTTAAAGGATTGTCCCTTTAGCCTGTGGTTGTGCCCCCTCTGGTTCAGTTTTTCCTACTAGTGAAAACATCCTCTCCATGTCCACTCTATCCAGGCCTCGCAGTATCCTGTAAGTTTCAATAAGATCCCCCCCATTCTTCTAAACTCCAATGAGTACAGATCCAGAGTCCTCAACCGTTCCTCATACGACAAGCTCTTTATTCCAGGGTTCGTTCTTGTGAACCTCCTTTGGACCCTTTCTAAGGTCAGCACATCCTTCCTTAGATATGGGGCACAAAACTGCTCACACTACTTCAAATGGGGTCTGACCAGAGCCTTGTACAGCCTCAGAAGTCCATCCCTGCTCTTGTATTCTAGCCCTCTCAGCATGAATGCTAACATTGTATTTGCCTTCCTAACTGCCGACTGAACCTGCACATTAACCTTAAGAGAATCTTAAGCAATGACTACCAAGTCCCTTTGTGTTTCTGATTTGTGTTCAAATCCAATCACATTTCTTCTCTCTATTGATTCTTGAGAGTCCTGCATTTCTCTCCCTCTTCCTGTTGTCAGTGTAATCAATTCCCCATTTGCTGTGTAAGCATGGATGCAATCCTCTTTAAACTTTTATTTTTGTTTTGGATTGACTTGAGTATTACATTCCAGCCTACTCTCTGGACTAAGCAGCTATGCTAATTACTAATTTCAACACTAAGAAATGTTTTCCATAGGAAAATGTTCTTTAGGAGATGTACGAGGCAAGTTTTTTTTTACAGAGGGTGGTGGGTGCCTGGAACTCGCTGCCGGGGGAGGTGGTGGAAGCAGATACGTTAGTAACTTTCAAGGGGCAGCTGGACAAATACATGAATAGGATGGGAATGGAGGGATATGGTCCCCGGAAGGGTAGGGGGCTTTAGTTCAGTCGGGCAGCATGGTTGGTGCAAGCTTGGAGGGCCGAAGGGCCTGTTTCTGCACTGTAATTTTCTTTGTTCTTCTGACATCGGAAAGGGGATGGTTTGGGGGAGATCATTAACTACAGGCATGTGTTCTGGATGTACACTCGAGGATATGTCCATTACAGACCTTTTTTATCCTGGAGTATTTGTATAACAATGCCATAAAATCTTGTAGCTGGAACTTTGGCCCATTTTTCCCTTGCTAGCCCAGCAGCACTGAAGCCAACGTAAATCGCTCGCCTCCGACTGGCTGTTACAGCAGAGACGACATTTTCACAGCCGCCACCTCTTCCATTCGCCCTGCTCCAGTCACACCAGCAAGCGTTTTTAAGGCGCTGAGGGATTTCAAGTGAAAATGAGGTTTGAGTGATTGGACAGAAAGCTGGGGTTTCTGTTGTGGTGGATGAATGAGTTCATGTTTCTCACATTGGTGTTTTTTGACTGCTGTGTATATGCGGCTGTGTGGTAATGTATTGTCATTGCACAAGACGGTCATTTAAACCGGGGCTTACTCAGTGCGATTCTTTGTAGCAGGGATGGTGTGAAATAGAGTGCCCCTCTTACATTGAATATGCTGTGATGTCTGTCTCGTGTGCAAACGCTTCAATGAACTGCTGTCACAGCAGCTTTCAGGGTTTTTCTTTGCCAGTTGCAAAGCAGATCCATGTAAGCTATGCTTATAGCATGTTACCAGCTGGAAAAGCTTAGTAGTAAAGTCCTTATATCCGGCACTCGTTGGAATAGGCATTGATAAGCTGAGTGTGTTTTTAGGAGAAGTTACTTTTTGACCAGTTTTTCAGTCCACAAATGGAGGATCCACCCCCTCGCCCCCTGGGGAGCATGAACACTTTCCTGCTTTGGCCATCCAGTGTCAGGTTTAATACAGAGTAAAAACTCCACTATCCTGCCCCAATAATTTGCTTTAACCGCAACTTCAGAACATGCACTGCTACGGCATTTTAATTTTGCACAACAGGCATTCATGTGAGATTGTCAATTAGTGCTGAATCACGGGCTGTTATCTTCTGTGAAGTCGTACTTGCGTGCTTCTGGCTTAAGACGAGATGAATTAATTTCCTTCATCCACTCACTACAGCACACTGTCTTTCTGCTAACCTCAGCTGTCTTTCAACTGGGAGTACACATGAGGTGAAAGGATTGTGCATCATTCTGAAACTTTGGGGACGTGGTGCACAAAGTGTCTGTTTGCTTTGTTCCCAGAAGTGCTTGATTTGGTTTCTGTGGCTGTTGCATTGGAAATTGTAAGAAGTTTCACAGCACCAAGTTAAAGTCCAACAGGTTTATTTGGTAGCAGGAGCTTTCGGAGTGCTGCTCCTTCATCAGGTGAGTGCCCCTCATCAAGGAGCAGCGCTCCAAAAGCTCGTGCTACCAAATAAACCTGTTGGACTTTAACCTGGTGTTGTGAGACTACTTACTGTGCTTACCCCAGTCCAACGCTGGCAACTCCACATCATGGCACTGGAAATTAAGCTTTTTTAAATAAAAAGGAACGCTAGTGTATCTTCTCTGGTGTTTCTAATGTGATTTGGAGGCACACATCCACTATAAGTTTATTTAATGGCCAGAACCGGTCATACTTTGTGACAGAAAAACATCACAAAATGAATTTTGTGAACGGAAACTTGACAGAAAAGCAGGACCGAAAGTTGTGACAATGGACTGCAATATTTGAGCAACGTGTGTTAATTGTTCGTTCGTGGGACATGGGTGTCGCTGGCTGGCCAGTATTTATTGCCTGAGGGCAGTTGAGAGTCAACTACATTGCTGTGGCTCTGGAGTCACATGTAGGCCAGACCAGGTAAGGGCGGCAGATTTCCTTCCCTAAAGGACATTAGTGAACCAGATGGGTTTTTCCGACAATCGGCAATGGTTTCATGGTCATCAGTAGATTCTTAATTCCAGATATTTTTTATTGAATTCAAGTTCCACCGTCTGCCGTGGCGGGATTCGAACCCGGGTTCTCCAGAACATCAGCTGAGTTTCTGGATTAATAGTCTAGCGATAATACCACTAGGCCATCGCCTCCCCATTCATTTGTTGGCTGTACCTTTGAACTGTACCTTTGGTGGAATGTAATTGGGAGAAACTTTTCTACAAAACCTAAAAGAAATTAACCACTTGGTCAAGTAAAAACTTTGTCTTCACCATTGAGTCAGTCAATATCCCTCTTCAATGAAGAACTCGCAACAAATAGGAGCAATTTCACAAACGCCTTGTAATTCCTTTTCCTGGTCTCCATGCAGACACCTGCTGTAAGAGTTTGGATGTTGGATGGGGGGTAGGAGTGAGCTACTGTCCATGCCCTCCCAGTTTAAAAGCTTATCACTGTCTCGGATCGCCCATGAAGTGTTGACGATTTTGGGTGGGTATCGAAACACTTCCAGAACACTTTACCCGATATGAGTTTCTGTTGTAGGGTGAGAATAAATAAATTTTTAAAAGGACATGAGTAAATTGAATAATCTGGGGGTGATTTTACCACGAGTTGTATATGTTTCACCTTTCTATAGAATGCATTGCAGAAACCCTGGGGGAGAATCCGGAGTGGTTTGGGGTCTGGGATCCACTGCCTGGAAGTGTGATGGAAGCAGGTTCAATCGAGGCATTCAAATAGATGATTGTTTGAAGAGAAACAATGCTCAGGGGTGCGGGGGAAAGACAGGGGAACGGCACTAAGCCGAGGAGAGCCGATGCAAGCATTATGGGGCAAATGGCCTCCTCCTGTGCCATAGCAATTCTGTGATTTATAACCGACTGAAAAGTTTATATAAAATAGATTATGTCCCATCCATTGAACCAATAATAATTCTAGTCATCCAATAAATTAGAAATTAGAATGCAGAGCCAGCCAAAAAACCTATTCACAATCTGCGATGTATATGCAATAATATTCCTGCAGCCTGCTTTGTCTGAGACTCGTCCCTTTTTAAAAACTACTGTTGTTTAAAAGGTCTGGGAACATGCAACGTGTTTATTAAGTTGAGCAGACAACCTTTTGTCAGCATATTTACAACGCTCGTTTAAAAGGAAGGAACATCAGGAGTACTTTTTGTTCAAAGCAAAATTGATATAAAAAGACCACCCTCCTCCTCGGTAAACAAAAGCTACAAAATATGACCACATTGCTTAATTTCCCTCCCTCCGTTGCCTCCTCTCTTTTATTCAATTTGTAGTGGCTTGATCCCTGACCCTGAAGGTTGTAGGTTTAAGGTCCGTGGAACTTCAGCATAAAATCTAACCTGATTCTATGCTGGAATACTGAATGAGTGCTGCAAAGTCAGAGGTCCCATCTCTCAGATGAGAAATGAATCCAAAGTCCTGTGATAATACTGTGAGAAAAGGGTGTCAAGGAATATGGAGCTCATAGATCATAGAATCCTACAGAAGGAGGTCATTTGGCCCATTGAGTCTGCACTGACCACAGTCCCATCCAGGCCCTATCCCCATAACCCCATGCATTTACCCCAGCTAGTCCCCCTGACACTAAGGGGCAATTTAGCATGGCCAATCCACCTAACCCGCACATCTTTGGAGTGTGGATGGAAACCGGAGCACCCGGAGGAAACCCACGCAGACACGGGGAGAATGTGCAAACTCCACACAGACAGTGACCCAAGTCGGGAATCGAACCCAGGTCCCTGGAGCTGTGAGGCAGCAGTGCTAACCACTGTGCCAACCGTGCCGCTAAGGCAAGTAAATCAAATTGAGGTGAAGGTCAATCATAATCTAATAAAATGGCAGTGTGTGTTTGAGGGGCTGAATGCCCACTGTCTGTTTCTGTGTTTCATTGATATTTTGGTTCTCTATTTTTAATGAATCCCGTTTGTTTACTGCATGGCTTTCTAATAGCATTCCCTGGCTTTTTCTCACTTGACAGCTAGAAGAGCAGCACTGAATCCCATTCTTGCAATATCCCACAGGTACGTGAGTCAAATGGAAGCCCAGATACACATGAAGCAGCAAGTCCTCCAAGGCACAAGCTGGGGAGAAGGGTGCTGCAAATTACCCCCAAGCTATGTAATACTTGTGGCACTAGAAATTCCAAGTAGACCATCTAAGTAGTGTCTTTGTAGCATTGAATCAACTGCACTTTCGTGGTCCTTTGCCTGTACACAAACTGACTTGGAACTGATACTTGTGTAGGAGGGGCGCCTTGGCTGATTTTTGTTCTCTGTGTCAGACCAGTGGAATTTCCACCACCTTGTAAAATAATGTTTACAGTTTCCAAGGAATTGTGAAGAAATTGACCACTGACTTAATCAAGAGGTTTATTAAATTTAGTTGCGGCTGCTTCCAGTTTAGTACCAATAATTAATTCTCCTGACAATGAATATGTGATGGAAAACCTCAAAGTGAAAATGCTCGATGCACACAGCTGGATCTGCAAAGAGAAAGGACAGATTAACCTTCCAGTTTCCAGGTGTTGACAGTTCCTGCTTTGTGATTCCAGCCTTTTCTGTTTTTGTTTTGGTTTCTCTGTTTCTGATGCTTGCAGTCCTTGCTTCCTGCTCTAATAAAGTAACCTTTCTCCTTTTTGATGCGGTCCTTTACAGAGAGAAGGAAGAAGAAAAGGAAGAACAGTTAATGGAAGAAAAGAAAAGGAAAAAAGAGGACAAGAAAAAGAAAGACGCCACTCAGAAGGTGAGACTGAAGGTCTGCTTCTTGCACCGATGTGTACCCAAGTATAACTTTCTTATCAAATCTCCTGCATCTATCAATAAATGTTGCTGGTTTGCATGTCTGTCTCTACAATATATGATGTGGAGATGCTGGCGTTGGACTGGGGTAAGCACAGTAAGAAGTCTCCGTAGTCGACGAAGGAGCTGTGCTCCGAAAGCTTATGATATTTGCTACCAAATAAACCTGTTGGACTTTAACCTGGTGTTGTGAGACTTCTTACTCTACAATATATGTCAATCTTGATTGTAATGTGTTACAGCCACATCACTGTACTACTTATCCAGATGGATGCCATGATGTGGAGATGCTGGCGTTGGGACTGGGGTGGGCCAGTAAGAAGTCTCACAACACCAGGTTAAAGTCCAGCAGGTTTAATTGGAATCGCGAGCTTTTGGAGCGCTGACTCACCTGATGAAGGAGCAGCGCTCCGAAAGCTCGTGATAAAAAAAATAAACCTGTTGGACTTTAACCTGGTGTGGTGAGACTTCTTACTGCATCCAGACAGATGAAATTTAGTGGCATGCAATTAGGAAAACATGAAAATACAGGACTGGAATCCATCTGATCAGTCCCACAAATCAATAGCTCTCAATTGCCTATTCCCTCAAATAACTGTCTAATTCTCCCTCAAATTTTCTGCAGTGTCAGCCTCCTGGGAGTGTCCATTCCTCGCATTTGCTACCTTCTGCATAATGCAGTTAAATCTCAGCTCTGCTTTTCACCTCGAACCCATGTTCACTGCTTTTGAAGTTTGTGACAATCTTGAACCTTTTTATTGCGGTGTAGTCTATTTATGTCCGAAAGAGCCTTTGCTCCCCTTGAGCGTTCTCTCCCAAATATGCAATCTCTTGCTCTTCAGTTTCTTAGATCACTATATTCTCGGCTGTCCTTCCTTAAACTAGCTCCTGTGTCTAGATAATCTTGCTGTAATATGGTAACCTGAAATGTGCACGGAATTCCAGGAGTAACCGTACGGTGCTTTTTGCAGACTTGGCATTGCCTTTTAGGATTAGTGCCCTGGCTATACATCTTTACACTCTGTACGGTATTTCTGTGAGTTGAACACCGATATCCACACACCACCCTCCAGACCCACTGCAGATACCCACTAAGTTGATGATGCCAATGTTTATTTGTCCTACTCGGAACATTACCTTGCATGTAACTGTTCAAATTGCAATTTACCACTCCTTGGACAATTTCCCAACCTTTCCAGATTCATTTGTCTCTGGTGAGCAAATTTCCTACTGCTGCTCCACCCCCAATTTGGTGTCAACGATAAACTTAAACTCTTCTCTGGCCCCAGCCCCAGTATTTTTTATATATATATTTGTTTGTGAAATGTGAACGTTGCTGACAAGGTCAGCCTTTATTGCCCACCTGTAATCGCCCTCGAGCAGGTGGTAAGCCACCAATTACTTTTATGGTGTGTAAACAGAAATGGCCTGGTTAGTTACTGTGTGTCGTGTTCGCACACTACCATTCACAGCGTTCTTTGTCACTTACAATTTCCTATCCACCTCCAATGTTTGTCCTCATTCCATGTGTTTGAACGTTGTGGACTGATTACCTGTACGTCTGAACGCAAGAAAAAGAGCAGTCCTTTAAACTTGCTTTGCTATTCAGTACGATCATGGTTGATCTCCTTCCTCGGCTCTGCTGTTCCGTCTTCAATTCCATTGATTCCCTTATTGTCTAAGGATCTCCTTAATGTATTACAGTTTTAAACACCTGCTGAAATAAAATCCAGATAATTTTCTTCAACAAAGGTCTGTTGTTCCTGTAGAGCAAGATCATTCTCCCATAACCTCATGCTATCCTCTTAGCTTAAAAGCAGAGTTTTAATCTCCTTTTCTCGGTGCCTTCTCTACCCAACCCTATGCCAGGCTCCCTGGCCTGTAGTTTGAAGGCACTCTATCTTCTCCTTGAGTTCTCTGCAGGTCCAACCCACAGCGCTACAATCTCCACCATAGGTAGGGCAAGGAGGCAAGTCTCAAATCCACTCCAGCCGGGACCATTCACTGTTGCTACCAATCTGATCCACTTTGGATATGATGTGGAGATGCCGGCGTTGGACTGGGGTAAACACAGTAAGAAGTTTAACAACACCAGGTTAAAGTCCAACAGGTTTATTTGGTAGCAAAAGCCACACAAGCTTTCGAGGCTCTGAGCCCCTTCTTCAGGTGAGTGGGAATTCTGTTCACAAACAGAACTTATAAGACACAGACTCAATTTACATGAATAATGGTTGGAATGCGAATACTTACAACTAATCCAGTCTTTAAGAAACAAAACAATGGGAGTGGAGAGAGCATCAAGACAGGCTAAAAAGATGTGTATTGTCTCCAGACAAGACAGCCAGTGAAACTCTGCAGGTCCACGCAACTGTGGGAGTTACAAATAGTGTGACATAAATTCTGATTCTAGGATCGCATGATAAAGACTCAGGAGGAAAAAAGCAGAAATATTTATGTGAAATAGTGTGACATAAACCCAATATCCCGGTTGAGGCCGTCCTTGTGTGTGCGGAACCTGGCTATCAGTTTCTGCTCCGCGACTCTGCGCTGTCGTGTGTCGTGTATCCACTTTGGATATCCAGCCAACCGGCCTCTCGGGTTTGAGTTACTAAAAGCGCACACTTTTGAAAGTATATTATAGTTTGGGGCTATGGATAATGATGGCACCGGTTTCTTCCCATCACGTGGTTGATGTGAAATCTCTCCCCTTACCACCTGCCTTTGGCGTGTGTTGGAAGGATTTGCAAGTTGATACTCGACCTGTTTGGCCACATAATGAACACAGTAACTAACCAGGCCTTTGACCATCAATTCCTGGAATGAAACCTGAATCTGCAGCTTCTGGGAGGGATACTGCCCACTCCCACCTCCTTGCCATTCCATACCCCCTTTTAAAGATTGATGTTATGTGAGCCCCACCATCTCTAATTATCTGCTTGCTGTGAATATATTTATAGAAATGATTGATATTTCTTTTTAACATCCTTGCTATGCAAACCTCACTTTCTTTTTTTGGTCATCTGACCAGTTTCTTCACTGCCTTACCCTGTTCTAGCATTTTATTTCGGCTCACAAAGCTACTTGTAGATTTTAATCTTGGGAACAATTTATTTTTGATTCTATTTCTTTATCTTCTGTTTTTTAATATTAGCCTTTTCTCCGTTAACATCGCTATATTGTGGCCTGTATCTGTTCTGTGCTTTATGAATAGTATCTCTCTACAGAGTGTACACTTTGCAGTGACATTGCGTATAGATATCCACTTCTAATTGCTATCCATTTACTTCTAAAGCACCTGTGCCCTGATAATGGGTGCGGTCAGGATAAGCCCTTTGCCGTGAGGTGTGGGAGTGCAGAATGTGACCAGGCCGGAGTGTGATGGCTAATTTAGGAATTTGATGCAGATGGGAATCTCTCTGCATCGAGAAGTGTTCAATGTTTTAATTAGGTTAGCAGACAGGTGATTATTTGGTGAGTTAATATTTTGTCCCTTAATGTGGGCAGTAGTTAAACAGGTACTGGGGCCATATAGTATTCCTTAAATTTATAGCTTAACTATTTATAACTACAGATATCAGTTGGGTGGTAGTTCTAAATTAGAAACCTAATAAGCTGAAGTAAACATGGCGGGGCAGGTGATGTGTTGCAGTTGTAGCATGTGAGAGTTGGTGGACACCATTGTGATCCATGCCAATCGCACCTTCTGTAAGTATCTGCAGCTCTGAATTGGTGACCTGGAGTCTGAACTTCAGATGCATCAGGGAGGGAAATCATCTGGGCATTTCCTTCCAGGAGGCATTCACACCGCTTGGGCTAGGTGAACCTTTGGTTCGTGGTCGGGGACAGGGAGGTGCGAGTAAGGCAGGTATTGAGATCCAGGAGATAGTTGTCATCTGCCTTTGTAGTCATCCAATAAGTTTGGGGTTCTTGCAACCTTTGGGGGACAAAAGCCAGGAGCACAGGGAGGATGAGCTAGGTGTTGGTGCAGGGAGCGATTCAAGTGTGGAGGTAAAAAGAAACGTAGTAGTAGGGGGACAGTGTAGTAAGGGAGATAGTTATTGTTCTTTGCAGCTGAGAAGATGAGTCCCAAAGGCTGTGTGGCCTGCTTTGTATCTCAGTTAAGAACAGTATCTCAGGGCTGGAGAAGGACTTGGAGTGGGAAGGGAAGGATCCAGTTGTCATGGTCCAAAAACATCAGTTAGATTTGAAGAGGTTCTGCTAAGGGAGTATGAGCAGCCAAGGACTAAATTTAAGACCACCAGATACAGGAGCAGAATTGGGCCATTCGCCCCATCGAGCCTGCTCCATTCAACATGCTGATATGATTCTCATCCCCATTCTCCTGCCTTCTCCCCATAACCCTTGATCCCCTTATTGATAAAGAACTCATCTATCTATCTCTCAAAGATACTCAATGACCCGGCCTCCACAGCCTTCTGTGTCAATGAGTTCCACAGATTCACCACTCTGGCTGAAGAATTTCCTCCCAGCTGTTTTAAAACCCCTTCGCTCTGAGGTTGTGTCCTGGAGTTCTAGTCTCTCCCACTAGTGGAAACATCCTCCCTGTGTCCACTCTATCCAGGCCTCTCAGTATTCTGTAAGTTTCAATTAGATCCCCCCTCATCCTTCTAAACTCCATCGAGTACAGACCCAGACTCTTCAACCGCTCCTCATATGACAAATCCTTCATTCCGGGGATCATTCTTGTGAACCTCCTCTGGTTCACCTGGTGAACCTCCTTTTGTGAACCTCCTACTCTTAACCACAAAGGTAAGAAAGGATTGTGACCTGAGCCGTGAGCAAATTGGCATTCGGTAACAAAGATTAGGGAGTTAAATGTCTGGCTCAAAGATTGGTGTGGGAGAAATGGCTTTTGGTTCATTGGACACTGGCGTTAGACACTGGGGAAAGAGGAACCGGCACCATTGGAATGGCCGTCATCTCAACCACGTGGGGGACCAGTGTACTGGCGAATCGTATAACCAAGGCTGTAGGGGCTTTAAATAGTTGAGGTGGTGAGTGGGTGGAAGGTTCATGTGAGGGGAATTTTAGAAACTTAGAGTAAGGATAAGACATTTGTTCAGGATAGAGATCGGACAATGATGGCCAGAGTGTGACAGGAAGGAACAAGCGTGTGCATGTGTAAATAAGGTCAAAGAGTAGGGAAAAATGATTAAAAATAAAGACAGAATGAAAAGTTCTTTATCTGACTGCATGCAGCATTCGCAACAAGATGGATGTATTTGTTCATGAGAATCGGGCATTGCTGGCTGCACCAGCATTTATTGCCCATCCTTAATTACCCTCTAAGATGGTGGTGAGCTGCCACCTTGAACTGCTATAGTCCATGTGGTGTAGGTAAACCCACAGTGCTGTTCGGAAAAGAGTTCTAGGATTTTGACCCAACGACAGCGAAGGAACAGTGATGTATTTCTGTCAGGACGTTGTGTGACTTGGAAGGGAACTTCTGGGCGGCGATGTTCGCATCTTTCTCGGTGATAGAGGTCACGGGTTTGGAAGATGCTGTGGAAGGAGCCTTGGTGAGTTGTTGCAGTGCATGTTGTAGGTCATGCACACAGCTGCCACTGTGTGTCGGTGGTGGAGGGAGTGGATGTTGAATGTGATGGTTGGAATGCCAATCAGGTGGGCTGCTTTGCCTTGGATAGTGTCCAGATTCTTGTGCTGTGGGAGTTGCACTCATCCAGGCAAGTGGAGGTGTATTCCATCACTCTCCTGACATGCGATGGTGGGGAGTCTGGATGTGTGTTACTCGCTGCAGAATTCCCAGCCTCTGACCTGCTCTTGTAGCCACAGTATTGGTACGGCTGGGACTAGCTCAGTTTCTGCTCAGTAGTAATCCCAGTATGTGGATAGTTTGGGATTCAGCAAAGTATTGCTGTTGAATGTCAATGGGAGAGCATTAGATTCTTTCTTTTGGGAGATGGTCATTGCCTGAGACTTGTGTGGTGGAATGTTCTTTGTCAGTTAAGCCTGAATATCGTCCAGCTCTTGCTGCATATGCACGCTGTATCTGAGGAGTGGCGAATGGTGCTGAACATTGTGCAATCATTAGCAAACATGCCCACTTCTGACCTTATGACGGAGGAAAGGTCATTGATGAAACAGCTGAAGATGGTTGGGCTTAGGATACTACCCTGAGGAACTCCTGCAGTGATGTTCCAGGGCTGAGATGGTTGACTTCCAGCAACCATAGCCACCTCCCTTCCTTTGTGCCAGGTGTGCCTCAACCAGTGGAGCATTTTCCACTTGACTCCGGTTTTGTCAAGGTCCTTTGATGCCATATTTTGTCAAATTGATAGCACAAATGAGTATTATAGCCACTATGGGGCATGTTTGCAAAGTGACCACAGTTGGGACCTGAACTTTCAATGTATTTGAAGGGCAAGAAGAAAGGAAAAGGAGGTGGGGTGCCTCTGTTAAGAAAGAATGAGTTGAATAGAGTGGTGAGAAATGATCTTGGTTCGGAGGTTCAAAATGTAGAATCATTATAGAACATAGAAAAGCTACAGAACAAACAGGCCCTTCGGCCCACAAGTTGCGCCGAACATGTCCCCACCTACTAGGCTTACCTATAACCCTCTATCTTACTAAGAGGATTATAGGTGGAGATAGGAAATACTAAAGGGAATGGTGACTGGTTTATAGGACCCTAACAATGGTTATATTGCAGAACAAAGTATAAATAAGTTATCATGAGGGCTTGCAAATAAAAGTACTACAATCATAATCAAATTAGCAAAAGTAGCCTGGACGAAGAGTTCGTAGAATGTATTAAGAACATTTCTTTGAAACCAAACAGGAAACCAGGCTATTTTAGACCTGGCAATGTGCAATGACACACAATTGATTGATGACCTCATAGTAAAGGATCCTTTAGGTAAAAGTGATCATAACAGGATCAGGTCTCCCATTCAGTTGGAGGGTGAGAAATTCTGGGCCTGAAACGAGAGTTTCAAACCTAAAGGCAATTAATTACATGGATTTGAAGGCAGTGTTGGCTAAAGTAGGATGGAAAATAGATAGAAGGGTAAGATGGTGGGGAACCAATGACAGACAATAAAGGGGATATCTCATAATTCTCAACAAATATATACTCTAACGTGAAACAAAGGCGCTACCAGAAGGATGTGCCGTCTATGGTTAAGTAAGCAAATTAAGAATGGTATCAAATTGAAGGAAAAGATGTGCAAAGATCAGTGTTAGCCAAGGTGGGGACAGTTTTAGAATAGAGCAAAAGATGAATAAAAATAAATAAAGGGAAACACGAGAGTATGTGAGAAAAGTAGCAAGATATATAAAAACAGTAAAAGCCTCTAGTAAATAAAAGGGAAGAGAATAGATTAAGTAAGCATTGGTCCTTTAGAGGGTGAGACTAATGAGGAATTTGCGGTGACTCTGAACAATATTTTATATCTGTCCTCACAATTGAAAACACATCAAACATCCCAAGAACAGTAGGAAAGCGGCACGGCGGCACAGTGGTTAGCACTGCTGCCTCACAGCAATTCCCGGCTTGGGTCACTGTCTGTGTGGAGTTTGCACGTTCTCCCCGTGTCTGCATGGGTTTCCTCCGGGTGCTCCGGTTTCCTCCCACAGTCCAAAGATGTGCAGGTTAGGTGGGTTGGCCATGCTAAATTGTCCCTTAGTGTCAGGGGAACTGGCTAGGGTAAATGCGTGGGGTTGTGGGGATAGGGCTTGGGTGGGATTGTGGTCGGTGCAGACTCGATGGGCCGGATGGCCTCTTTCTGCACTGTAGGATTCTATGATCTATGAGTCAGCTGGTGAAATCAAGAGGCAAAAGGGAGAAACTTAACTATTTCGATCACTAAAGAAAAAGTACTAGGAAAAGCTAATGGGGCTAAAGGCTAGCAAATTCCCTGGACCTGATAGCCTGCATTCCAGTGTCTTAAAGGAAGTGGCTACAGAGATAGTGGACTCATTAGCTTTAATCTTCCAAAATTCTCTAGATTCTGGAAACAATCATTCAAGAAAGGAAGGAGAGAGAATGCAGGAAACAATAGGTCGGTTAGTCTAACACCTCATTGGAAAAATGCTAGAATCCATTATTAAGGAGGTAGTCCCAGGACATTTAGAAAATCATAATACAATCAGGCACAAGAATGCATGGTTTTGTGAAAGTGGAATTGTGATTGAGAAATGTATTAGCTCTTTGAGGATGTAAGAAGCAGGGTGGATAAAGGAGAGCCGGTAGATGTAGTGTAATGGGTTTCCAAAAGGTATTTGATAAAATTCCCCATTAAAAGTTAATGCAGAAGATAGGAGCTCATAGTGTTGGGGGTTTAATATCTTAGTATGGATAAAGGAATAACTAACTAACAGAAAATGGAGAGTTGGAATAAATGGATCATTTTCAGTTTAGCAAATTGTAACTAGCAGAGTGCTGTAGGGATCAGTTCCTGTGCTTTCAATTGTTTATGATCTCGATTAATGACTTTGAAGAGATAATACTATAGCAAAGTTTGCCGCTGATGCAAAGATTGGTGGGAAAGGAAGTTGTGAGGAGGATACAAAGAGTCTGCAAAGGGATATAGATGTTAGAATGTAACCAGTGACAAATTTGTATTGGATTTGATGTGACCAGCGGGAACAAGATAGGGCGGCACGGTAGCACAGTGGTTAGCACTGCTGCTTCACAGTTCCAACGACCTGGGTTCGAATCCCAGCTCGGGTCACTGTCTGTGTGGAGTTTGCACATTCTCCCTGTGTCTGCGTGGGTTTCCTCCGGGTGCTCCGGTTTCCTCCCATAGTCCAAAGATGTGCGGGTTAGGTTGATTGGCCAGGTTAAAAATTGTCCCTTAGAGTCCTGGGATGCGTAGGTTAGAGGGATTAGCGGGTAAAATATGTGGGGGTAGGGCCTGGGTGGGATTGTGGTCAGTGCAGACTCGATGGGCCGAATGGCCTCCTTCTGCACTGTAGGGTTTCTATGTCTATGTCTATGTAAGGGTCAGCTGACACAGTAAACCATGGAACCAATCAGAGTGATGCAACAGTCAGCTGACCAGCTGATTCACTATAAATAAGGAACTATGTAGAATTGTAGAAAGCTTGGAGTGGCCCAGGGCGAGGAGCCAAGTTTGGAGTAATGATGTCTCTTTATTAAACTCTTGCTTTGATGAGTTGGAGTAAGTTTTGTTGTTTCATTAGCTGCATTTTGAAGAGTTCCTTCTGAGGAAACAAACTGAGTGGGCAAAATATTGGCAGATGGAGTATAATGTTGGAAAATGAGAGATTGTCCACTTTGGCAGGAAGAATAGGGAAAGAGAATATAATTTAAATGAAGGGAGACTGCGAGAGGGATTTGGATGTACATGACTCGCAAAAGGTTAGCATGCAGATGTAGCAAATAATTAGGAAAGCAAATGGAATGTCTTTTTTATGGAAGGTGATGGAGCATCAAGCAGGGAAACAAAGGGTCATCCAGACTCCATATTGGCTCTATTCTCTCTCCGCAGATGCTGTCAGACCTGCTGAGTTTCTCCAGAATTTTCTGTTTTGTGATTTATATGGTTAGTCCAGCTCAGTTTCGGACATTGGTAATCCCCAGGATGTTGATAGTGGCAGATTTAGCAATGATAATATCATTGAATGTAGCGATGGTTAGATTATCTCTTGTTGGAGATGGCAATTGCCTGGCATTTGTGTGGCGCGAATGTTACTTGCCGCTTGTCAGCCCAAGCCTGGATATTGTCCAGGTCTTGCTTCACTTGGAGATGGACTGCTTCCAGTATCTGAAGAATCGCGAGTGGTGCTGAACATTGTGCAATCATCAGTAGACATCTCCACTTCTGACCTTATGATGGAAGGAAGGTCATTGATGAAGCAGCTGAAGCTAGTTAGGCCCAGGACACTAACTACCCTGAGGACTCCTGCAGCAATGTCCTGGAACTGAGATGATTGACCTTCAACTAGCACGACCATCTTCCTTTGTGCTAGATTTAACTCCAACTTAACAGGGTAGATGCTGGAACAATGTTTCCTCTCCTGCGGGTGCCTAGAACATGCGATCTTTGGTTTAAGTTAAAGTTTATTTATTAGTCACAATTAAGGCTCGCATTAACACTACAATAAAGTTACTGTGAAATTCCCCTAGTTGCCACACTCCGGCGCCTGTTCGGGTCAATATAACCAGCACGTCTTTCAGACTGGGAGCACCTGGAGGAAACCCACGCAGACACGGGGAGAATGCGCAAACTTCACACAGACGGTGACTCAAGACGGGATTCGAACCCAGGTCCCTGGCACTGAAAGGCAGCAGTGCTAACCGCTGCGCCACTGTTCTGCCGGTCTGTCTAGGTCAGAAGTTACCAGTGTGCTCAATGGCAGCTCATGAGTGAAATGTGGCCATTTGAGCATGATACCGGCAGCTGATCAGCACTGAAGTTATTCTGCTTCAATGGTCATCAGTGCCTTCAAGAAAGTGAATTGGCAAATAAATAACCTCGACACCACAGTGGAGAGTGACACATCAGCAAAAGTGAGAGATTTAAAAGTGAGTGCAAACTCACAAGCAATGTTTGCATTCGTAGTAATTTACATTACATAGAAGTTGGGCATGGTGGCTAGTCTCGCCCAACAGAATGAAGGTAAACAAGGTCGGCATTGATTTTAAATCCCACTTTCCAAATGTTGTAGGAAACTTCCTGTATTTAACCTTTTGTCATGTTTGCACGGACGGGTGATGCAGCTTTTCAGCTCTTGGGTCTGGGCTCAAATCCAGCCTCAGCTGATGGGTTGTGTGTTTCATCTGGTTACAGGATTGGTTTATGAGAATAATTTGAGAGGTCATATCTCTGTTTCTAGTGGGCATGGAAACCATTAACGTACTGTCCCAAATTCAGCAATGAAAATATTAAACTGAAATTTATTTTGACAGGGTAGAAGGGAGGCACGCTGGTGCAGTCGGAAATGCTCGCTAGTTGGAGAAAATTATAGGTCACTTCACCAACCCTACAATTAGATAACTGGCTTTAAATCATTTTACTTGTCAAGTGAGGATATTTAAATCCAGGAGATTCTTGCGAATGCCTTGTATGTTGGTTTCCCTTTTGAGTGTTTCAGCTGGACCTGCCTCCACCACACTCTGAAACCGTGCATTCCAGCCAGATCTTAACCACTGGTTGCATGAAAAAGTTTTTTCTCATATTGCTCTGTCTGTTGCCAATTACTTTTAATCTGTGCCCTCTTGTCCTTGATCCTTTCACAAGTGGGAACAGTTTTTCCCTATTTACTCTGTCCGGACGCCTCATGATTATAAACCTCTATCAAATCTCCTCTCGCCTTTCTTTTCCCCAAGGGAAACAATCCCAACTTCTCCAATCTGTCTTCATAACTGAAGTTTCTTGTCCCTGGAGCCATTTTCAGGAATCTTTTCTGCGCTCTCTCCAGTGCCTTCACATCCTTCCTAAAGTGTAGTACTCAGAACTGGATGCAGTATTCCAGCTGAGGCAGAACCAGTGTTTTATACAAGTTCAACATAACCTCTTTGCCCTCTGTGCCCCTGTTAATAAAGCTGAGGATGCTATATGCTTTACTAACTGCTCTCTCAACCTGTCCTGGTACCTTTAATAATATTTATGCACGTACACACTCGGGTCCCTCTCCTCCTTTGTATCCTTTATTTTATATTGTCTCTCCATGTTCTCTCCACCAAAATTAATCACCACACATTTCTCCAGTTCAATTTCATCTGTCACTTGTCCGCCCAGTCCACCAACATGTCTGAATGTTTGAAGTTCTGCACTGCCCTCACCGCTCACAACGCTTCCAATTTCATCCACAAATTTTGAAACTGTGCCCAGTACAACAAGGTCTAGATCATTTAATATATTATCAGGAAAAGCAAAGGTCCCAACACTGGCCCTGGGTACTCCCATTACAAACCTTTTCCCCAGCCTGAAAAAGCGTCTGTGAACCACCACTTTCTGTTACTTGTCACTCGGCCAATTTTGTATCCATCCCTTTTATTTCATGAACTGCTCACAAGTCTGTTGCGTGGCACTGAATCAGATGCTTATTGGAAGTTCATGTATATTGTAGCAACAATCAACCTCTCTGTTACTTGTTCAAAAAACTCTCAAGTTAGTTGAACTTGATTTTCCCTTACGCAATCCATGCTGCATTTGTCCGTGTTACTATTAATATCGTCCCTGATTATTGTTTCTAGACTTTTGTCCACCGCCGAAGTTAAATTGACTGACCTGCAGTTGCTGGGCTTATCTTTGCACTCTTTTTTTTTTGAACAAGGGTGTATCATTTGCAGTTCATAGAGTCATAGAGGTTTACAGCATGGAAACAGGCCCTTCAGCCCAACTTGTCCATGTTGCCCTTTTTTTATAAAATCCCTAAACTAATCCCAATTGCCTGCATTTGGCCCATATCCCTCTATACCCATCTTACCCATGTAACTGTCTAAATGCTTTTTAAAAGACAAAATTGTACCCGCCTCTACTACTATCTCTGGCAGCTTGTTCCAGACATTCACCATCCTCTGTGAGGGAAAATTGCCCCTCTGGACACTTTTGTATGTCTCCCCTCTCACCTTAAACCTATGCCCTCTAGTTTTAGACTCCCCTACCTTTGGGAAAAGATATTGACTATCTAGCTGATCTATGCCCCTCATTATTTTATAGACCTCTATAAGATCACCCCTCAGCCTCGTACGCTCCAGAGAAAAAAGCCCCAGTCTATCCAGCCTCTCCTTATAACTCATAAGAACATAAGAAATAGGAGCAGGAATAGGCCATCTAGCCCCTCAAGCCTGCTCCGCCATTCAATAAGATCATGGCTTTTTCAAACTCTGGTTGCTTCAAAACAAAATGGGTGAATTGTTAGCGCAAATAGAAATACATATTATCATCTGATAGCTTGTTGCAGACACATGGTTGCAAATGACCAAGGCTAGGACCTGAATAGTGAGCAGCAGGAGGCAATGGAGTAGTGGTAATGTAACATCTCTCAGCTGATGAATCAATTACTCCTGCATGCAGAACTCCATTTGGAGGAGGCACAGAGTGGCTGGGGGACTTCAGTGCCCATCATCAAGAATGGCTTAGCAACACCACCAGTTATCGAGCTGGCAGAGTTCTAAAGGACATAGCTGCTGGACTGCACCCATGGCAGATCATGAGGGAACCAACAAAAGAGGAAAACCTCCTTGATCCCACCCTCGCCTGCATCAGGCCAATAGAAAGTTTAAAGTTTAGTTCAAAGAACAAAGAACAGTACAGCACAGGAAACAGGCCCTTCGGCCCTCCAAGCCTGTGCCGCTCCTTGGTCCAACTAGACCAATCGTTTGTATCCCTCCATTCCCAGGCTGCTCATGTGACTATCCAGGTAAGTCTTAAACGATGTCAGCGTGCCTGCCTCCACCACCCTACTTGGCAGCGCATTCCAGGCCCCCATCACCCTCTGTGTAAAAAACATCCCTCTGATATCTGAGTTATACTTCGCCCCTCTCAGCTTGAGCCCGTGACCCCTCGTGATCGTCACCTCCGACCTGGGAAAAAGCTTCCCACTGTTCACCCTATCTATACCCTTCATAATCTTATACACCTCTATTAGATCTCCCCTCATTCTCCGTCTTTCCAAGGAGAACAACCCCAGTCTACCCAATCTCTCCTCATAGCTAAGACCCTCCATACCAGGCAACATCCTGGTAAACCTTCTCTGCACTCTCTCTAACGCCTCCACGTCCTTCTGGTAGTGCGGCGACCAGAACTGGACGCAGTACTCCAAATGTGGCCTAACCAGCGTTCTATACAGCTGCATCATCAGACTCCAGCTTTTATACTCTATACCCCGTCCTATAAAGGCAAGCATACCATATGCCTTCTTCACCACCACCTCCACCTGTGTTGCCACCTTCAAGGATTTGTGGACTTGCACACCTAGGTCCCTCTGTGTTTCTATACTCCTGATGACTCTGCTATTTATTGTATAACTCCTCCCTACATTATTTCTTCCAAAATGCATCACTTCGCATTTATCCGGATTAAACTCCATCTGCCACCTCTCCGCCCAATTTTCCAGCCTATTTATATCCTGCTGTATTGCCCGACAAGTAAGGCTTACATTAACACCGCAATGAAGTTACCTGTGAAATTCCCCTACTCGCCCTACTCTGGCGCCTGTTTGGGTCAATGCACCCCAACCAGCACGTCTTTCGGACTGTGGGAGGAAACTGGAGCACCCGGAGGAAACCCACGCAGACACGGGGAGAACGTGCAAACGCCACACAGATAGTGACCCAAGCCGGGAATTGAACCCGGGTCCCTGGTGCTGTGAGGCAGCAGTGCTAACCACTGTGCTACCGTGCTGCCCCCGGTTAGTAGTGTTGGAAGGAGTAACCACCGCACAGTCCTTATGGAGATGAAATCCCATTGTCTTCACATTTGAGGGTATCCTCCATCATGTCTGTGGCACTACCATTATACAGAATGGGAGAGATTTTGATCAGATGTAGTAACTCAAAACTGGGCATCCGTGAGGTGCTGTGGGTCAGCAGCAGCAGCAGGATTGTATAAAGCCACAATCTGTAACGTCATAGCCTGGCACGTCCCCATTCCAGCATTATCGTTAAGCCGCGGGAACTACTCTGGCTCAACAAAGAGCGCAGGGGGGCATGCCTGGAGCAGCACCAGGCATATCTAAAAATATGGTGTCAATGTGGTGAACATTGTAGCATTGTTTCGGATTAATTAAAAGAATTTGGAGCAGGAGGAGGGGGGGGGGCCACTTGGTCTTTCGTATCTGCTCCACCATTCAATCAAATCATGGCTGATCTGACTCTAACCTCTTGCCTATCCCCGATAACTTTCACCCCCTTGTTTATCAAGAATCTGTCTACCTCTGCCTTGAAAACATTCAGTTTCTGCTTTCATTGCCTTTTGAGGAAGGGAGTTCCAAAGACTCGCTACCCTCAGTTTTTAATCTCCTTGCTGTCTTAACTGGGTCACTCCATATTTTTAAACAGTCACCCCTAATTCTAAATACTCCCACAAGAGGAAACGTCCTGTCAATACCCCTCAGGATCTTGTATGTTTCAATCAACTCGCCCCTTACTGTTATAAACTCCAGAGAATGCGAGCCTATCCTGTCTAATCATTCGTCATAAGACAATCTGCCCATGCCTGACAGGAAAACTTCTTTGAACTGCTAATGCATTTGCATCCTTCCTTAAATAAGTAGACTAATACTGTCACACAATACTTCAGATGTGGTCTCACCAACCCTGTACAACTGAAGCATAACCTCCTCACTTTTATGTTCAATTCTCCTTGCAATTAACAATAACGTTCTACTAGCTCCCCTAATTGCTTGTTGTCCCTGCATACTTGCCCTTTGTGACCCATGCACTAGGACACCCGAATGCCTCTGCATCTCCGAGCTCTGCAATATCACACCATTAGATAATATGCTTTTTTATTCTTGCTGCCAAAATAGACAATTTCACATTTTCCAACATTATACTCTATTTGCCAGATCTTTGTCCACTCACTTAACCTATATTTCTCGCCCTGTAGCCTCCAAGTCATTTGTATAAATTATAAAAGATTGAGGTGCGAGCACTGATCCCTTGTGCTGCATCACTTGTTAAATCCCGTCAACTATAAAAAGTTATATTTATGGCTACCCTCTGTTTTTGTTAGCTAGCCAATCTTCTGTCCATGCCAATATGTTGCCCCCTACGCCATGAGCTTTTATTTTCCGCAATAATCTTTGATGTGACACCTCACCAGGTACCTTCTGGAAATTGAAGTACAGTACATCCGTCAGTTCCCCTTTACCCACAGCGTAAGTGACTAAAACCGTAGAACCCCTACAGTGCAGAAGGAGGCCATCCGGCCCATTGAGTCTGCATCGACTCTCCGAAAGAGCATCTCAGCCTGGTTCATCCCTCCACCCTATCCCCGTATCCCCTCACATTTATCATGGCCAATTCACCCGACCTACACGTCTTTAGACTACTTCAAAGAACTCCAACAAATTGTTTAAACATAATTTACCCTTCACACAGCCATGTTGACTCAGCCTGATTGCTTTGAATTTTTTTATATCATCTTTGATAATAGCTTCCAACATTTTTCCGATGACGGATGCTAAGCTAACTGGCCTGTAGTTTCCTGCTTTGAGTCCCTCCCCTTTTCAATAAAGAGTTACTTTCGCTATTTTCCAATCTAATGGCACCCTCCTTGGACACAGTAAGAAGTCTCACAACACCAGGTTAAAGTCCAACAGGTTTATTTGGTAGCAAATACCAAATAAACCTGTTGGACTTTAACCTGGTGTTGTGAGACTTCTTACTGTGTTCACCCCAGTCCAACGCCGCATCTCCACATCATGACCCTCCTTGGATCCAGGGAATTGTGGAAAATTGAAAGTAACGCACCAACTGTCTCACTAGCCAGTTCTTTTAAAACCCTAGGATGAAGTCCAGGGATTTGTCAGCCTGTAGCTCCAACAATTTGCTCAGTACCACTTCCCTGACGGTTATAATTTTCCCGAGTCCCTGCTTCCCTTCCAATTCCTGATTTACAGCTATTTCTGTAATGTTACAGTAATGTCCTCATTATTAATGTCCTCTATAATGAAGACCAGTGTAAAATGCCTGTTCAGTTCGTCTATCTCTTTATTTTCCATTATTAATTCCCCTGATTCACTTTCTATAGGACCAATGCTCACTTGGTTAACTCTTAAGTATCTATAGAAACTCTTCATATCCATCTTTATATTGCTAGCTAACTTTCTCACTCGAATTTTACCCTCATTAACCTTTTAAACATTGTTTGCTGTTCTTTACGTAACCCCACAACCAACAGCTTAGTCTGCCACATCCGGTTGTGAATTGTAGTGGACTATTAAACATCTAACTGTAGGAGGAGGAGGTCCCACAAATACCCCATCCTCAAAGCTGTTGGAGCCCAGCATATGCGTACAAAGGACAAGGCTGAAGCATTTACAATAATCTTCAGCCAGAAGTGTCAAGTGGATGATCCATTTCTGGCTCCTTCTGAGGCCCCAGTGTTGCAGATGCCAATCTTCATCCAATTCCAGTCACTCCACGTGATAGCAAGAACCACAGGAACTTAAGAAATAGCTGATGGCACTGGATATGGCAAAGGCTATAGACCCTAACAACATTCCAGCAAATGTTATGCTCCAGAACTAGCTTCACCCTTAGCCAAGCTGTTCCAGTACAGTTACAACAATATTGAAAACTGTCCAGAAAAAGCAAAAATCAGTGCTGGTGCCTCAACTATTTACAATCCATATCGATGACTTGAATAAAAAGACCAAATGTATGGGGGGTAAATTTTCCAATAATACCAAGATGGGTAAGTTGTCAAGAGATGGAAAGGAGGTTAAGTAAGTGGGCAAAGCTTTGGCAGATGGAGTATAATGTGGGAAAATATGAACTTGTACACTTCGGCAGAAAGAATAGAAAAGCAGTCTACTATGTAACTGGGGAGAAACTACAGAACCCAGTGCAGAGGGATCTGGGTGCCCTGCTGTGTGGATCACAAAATATTAGTATGCACGTTCAACAAGTGATTACGAAGGCAAATAGAATGTTGTTTTGTTTTTGCAACTATATAAGTAGGGAAGTTTTACCGCAGCTGTTCAGCGCCTTAGGGAGGCCACATCTGGAATACTGTGTAGAATTTTGGTCTCCTTATTCAGAAAATAGTATAATTGTGTTTGAAGCAGTTCAGAGAAGGTTCACTTGAATCATTCCTAGGATGAAGGGCTTTCCTTACGAAGGAAGGTTGAACAGGTTGGGCCTATACCCATTGGCGTTTAGAAGAGTGAGAGGTGATCTTATTGAAACATAAGACCCTGGGGGGACTTGATAGGATGGATATTGGGAGGGTGTTTCCTTTTGTGGGGGAAGACTAGTACTGGGGGACAAAATTTAAGAGGGCTCCCTTTTAAGATGGAGGTGAGAATTCTTTCTGTTGAGGGTCATTGTGGAATTCTCTTCACCAGGATGTTGGGTCATTGAATTTATTCAAGGCTGGATTAGATAGATTTTCGATAGACAATGGAGTCAAGGGTTGTGGGTGGCAGACAGGAAAGTGTAATTAAGACAATAGCCGCGCTCTCATTGAATGGTGGAACAGGTTCGAAGGGCCGAATGGTTTCCTTCTACTCCTCAGTTCTATGTCCCTGCGCTTCCTTGTCCCCAGGCTTGGTGTTGTCACTATTTCCGATCAATATTAAGCAAATGTTGCAACCTTTTCCAATCTTTTCCTCTGTCTTTGGCTGCATAGTGATTGCATTCTTGTGCCTTGCCTAAATATGCACTATTAAACTTGCAAACCCAGGTTCTTTTTGATTTCAGTTAATGTTGAGTTATGAGGCAGGTGGCTGAGTGTTGGTGGACTTCCTAACTATAAACATCAATTTTGAACCCACCATGTTCTTGTGCCTTGTCCGCAAATACTGTTTCAATTGGCACACTTAGTAGTGACCAGAAATGGGAACCACGGCTGATTTTCCTTCCTTTTAATCTCTGGAGTCAGTTCTAGTTCTCATATTGCTGTTGCGACAGCGGCTAACAGGAGACTGACCAGTGGTCAAACCTGTGGTCTCCTGCTCTGTGTGGCTCAACAGAGGCAGTGACCTACAGTTTGTAAGTTTTATTTCAGCTGCTGCCTCTTTTGGGGAAAGTATGATGGGAGAATTGAAGAAGAACCTGTCAGGCCTGGTCAAACTTGGACTGTTTACTAGAGCAGCGATCTGGATAGACTTTCCATTCAGTGGGAGAACGGAAACTTGTAACGGAGCCAGGTTTTCATGCTGCCATGAGAGCTGGAGAGAATACTGATTTCATTAATTTGGATCAGTCTTCCATTTTGCAAGGGGCCCTCTCCTCTCTCTCTCCCTGGAAGGGGATAGACGATGTACATACCCACCTCACACTGCTGTATAGAAAGATACTGAATACAAAGCACAATTTAAATCCGAAGTAAACTGATTTTGGAAGTTATGTAAAGTAAACCATTTTTAAAAGCATTTATTCGCCATTTCCCTGTTCCCTCCCACACATTAAAAACAAAACACAAAAATGTGTTCACTCATGCTACCGTTGTCAATCACAAAATTAAAGTATCCAGGGTTAGACGGAACATGAGTGCTTCCTACTGCACAAAGAGCTTTTTGTGTCGGCGTTCATGTGACATTATCCATTGTTACGAGCTTTCTCGGAGCTTACGGAGTGGAAGGGGTGAAGGTGTTTGAAGTCGGCTATGGGGCAATTTATGCCCCATATAATCTCCAAGTTGCCTGTTGCCACCCAGCTTTCTAAATTCATCCCCGTGCATATATTTGGTCAATTCATCCTCTGTAAATATGTAAGCTGTTTTTTTTTAACAGAACCAGCTTGGATTTACTAATGAGGTTTTGTTTGTGTCTGTCAGAAAGTTTTGTTACGTACTGTTAGTCAGTGGCTCCAGAAATTGTGCTTTTTCACTTCAGTGTATGTTATGATTAATGGAGGTAATAATGTGGTGAGCAATTTTAAGCAGGTTGAGAGAGATGAACAGAAGTGTGAGGCAATTAGAAGCTGCCTACATACCCAGTCATTGTAATTGTTGAGTTTTAGGCCAATTTAAGTACACATGGTTTTTTTAATCTACTCTTGTTCTCTTTTGAAGATTATGTTCAGATATACAGTGCTACAATTTATAGTCTTAGCCTCTAATGTCAATATGTACCATCAACAAGCCTCCCACTCTGCAAAGAAATTGCTATGAAATGAGCTGAATATGCACATTCACTCTGCGCACGGCAGTCATGCCCCCAGGTTCATTGTGACTGAACAAACCGGTATTTTTATTACATGGTGTTTCTAGGTTTTTTTTTTACTGCTGTTTGGGAAGTTCGTTGCTTTGTCGCACTGGCCTTGATCTTTACATCGTAATGTCTATTTCCTGTTGCTGAACAGTTTAAGTGCAGTGTTGTGGGTTTCATCTTAGCTCCTCCCCCCCCTGAAGGGAATAGATCCGGGAAGTTGTTTCCACTGGCGGGTGAAACTAGAAATAAGGTGCATGGCCTCAAAATAAGGGGGAGCAGATTTAGGACTGAGTTGAGGCGGAACTTCTTCGCACAAAGGGTTGTGAATCTGTGGAGTACCCTGCCCAGTGAAGCAGTTGAGGCTACCTCATTGAATGCTTTTAAGGCAAGGATAGATAAATTTTTGAACAGTAAAGGAATTAAGGGTAAGTGGAGCTGAGTCCACAAAAAGGTCAGCCATGATCTTATTGAATGGCGGAGCAGAGGGGCCAGATGGCCTCCTCCTGCTCCTAGTTCTTATGTTGGAACGGAGTCAAACCAGAACCATATGTAATATTTTAGGAAATTGAGGTGTTGGGTCAATAAAGCCACTTTGGTGAAGGGGACAGTCAGCCCATCAAATCTGCGCCGGTGCATTCTTTCTGAAACCCTCCCTTGTCTATTCCAATACCTGCCTACTCCCCATACCCGTTAACATTCCTTTTCAATTAATTAATTTCTTAAAAAGAAATGTCAAGGAAGCTGCTTCAGCCGTTTGTGACAAAGGACTCCACATTATAAATTCCTCTGATTATTTTAAATCTCTGCCATGTCACCAACCAATTCAAGCCATCAGTTGCTATGTACTTTTTCATTTTAGACACCTGCCCTAACCACCTCACCTTTCATCAAATTTCTCTTTCTTTAACTGCGACCCCCTCCATCCTGGTGACCTCCTAGTGAATCTACATCTGACTTTCTCCATACCTTTGTATCCTGGCCACAGCAGCCTGTTCTTTAATTTAGATGAAGCATTGAAACCTTGTGAATCCAACTGTATTTTTGAAACCCACCTGAAGAGCTATTTTTTGGTGTCGCTTGCTGTATGGACACTGGCAGCGTTAGATCATAGAATCCCTGCAGTGCAGAAAGAGGCCATTCGGCCCATCGCGTCTGCACCGACAACAATCCCTCCCAGGCTCTATCCCCATAACCTCACATATTTACCCTGACACTGAAGGGCACTGAAGGGCAGCACGGTAGCACAGTGGTTAGCACTGCTGCTTCACAGCTCCAGCGACCTGGGTTCGATTCCTGGCTTGGGTCACTGTCCGTGTGGAGTTTGCACATTCTCCTCGTGTCTGCGTGGGTTTCCGCCGGGTGCACCGGTTTCCTCCCACTGTCCAAAGATGTGCGGGTTAGGTTGATTGGCCATGCTAGAAAAAAAAAATTGCCCTTAGTGTCCTGAGATGCGTAGGTTACAGGGATTAGCGGGTAAATATGTAGGGATATGGGGGTAGGGCCTGGGTGGGATTGTGGTCGGTGCAGACTCGATGGGCCGAATGGCCTCTTTCTGTACTGTAGGGTTTCTATGATTTCTATAATATGGCCGATTAACTTAACCTACACATCTTTGGACTATGGGAGGAAACCCATGCAGACATGGGGAGAATGTGCAAACTCCACACAGGCGGTGACCCAAAGCTGGAATTGAACCCGGGTCCCTGGCGCTGTGAGGCAGCAGCACGAACCACCGTGCTGCCCAATAAGATGTCGCAGATTTCCATGGTAATCCAGTGTAGTTTCGGTTTTTGCAGAGAAGTCTTTTTGCCGAATAGAATTAGTTTTTGTTCCCTGCACCGGCTCAGTGGTTGACCTTGACAATAGATGTCAGTGTTCTTCACGGGTGTTTAGCTGTAACAACTTAGCAGGGTTAGACTAATGGCCAAAGTTTATTTGTATAAAAACATTCCAAGAGGTTAAAGTTTACTCAGACGCAGTTTCGAGGAAGCTAGTTAGAAAACAGCGAGATAGTATGGGTGTTTATTGGGCTAATAAATAAGAGACTGCACACTGAGGGAAGTGAATGGTCCAGCAAAGGCTATTACACTGTGCCAATATGAAATGTGTCAAGCCGACATGCATTTAATGCAAATATTTTGACATTGAATTCATAATGATTGGCAGGGACTGGGCTGTGGGTGGTTGACTTTGTATTTTTTCCCCAGTACTGTGGAAAGGTAAAAGGTGAGGGCAAGTTAAATGTTAGGATTGAATAAAAATATCTACAATTTCTAACAACAGAGT
>NW_027591060.1:0-123486 GCF_964213995.1 Mustelus asterias
GAAAAGGTTTCACTCACTGACCATTGGTGTGCAATCATCGGAAGGACATAGAACATGTTTCTAACAGGTACCCTGAGAGTTCCCATGATTCACATACATCCTGAGTCACTCCCAGATACTTTGCATTGAAGGGACTCAGTAATTACAGGGCTGGCTGCTTGGGGATAAGTGGTAACGAATCAAACAATGTCTCTAGACACCCACGTGTCGTCCTCAGAGTTCCTCAGTGGAGAAGTGTATCTGGCGCATAGATTGACACAATCCATCATCGAGCAGACCATTAGCACCTTAATCCAAAAACATCACTTTGAATGTTTGGACCGCTCAGGTGGGGATGGGGCTCTGCAAGAACCTGTAGAAGGTACCCCACATAATCATAGTCTACTGTGCTCTTCAAAACCTGGCGCTTCAAGGGGGGTCCCTGGCCAGAGGAAGATATGGAGAAAGTTGATAGCTTCTTAGATGATGAAGGACAGGAAGGGCTAAAATCTAAAGACAGAGATGAGAGTCAGCACCATGTGAAGATACAACCGAAGAAGTATGATGTGGAAGATGATGTAATTAAGTGGCTTGCGAGACCATTTCATGCATGGATGTCAGATTTCCTTCCCTAAAGTGGATATTAGGGAACTGGATAAATCTTTAAAACAATCAAGTGATCACCATTACATGACTATCTTTTTATTCCAGATTTACTAACTGAACTTGTTAGTAATTTCACCAGCTGTTGTGGTGGAAAATGGACTCGTGTTCTGGTATCTGGATTACTAATTCTGTGACATTACCACTATGCTAATTTACTTTGATTGGAGGATAAATACAGAACAAATTACATTCAAAATAATGTGATGGGATCTTTTACTTTCACTTGAGAGCAGACGGGACCTTGGTTTAACATATTATCCTGAATCTGACACCTCCGTCAATGTACTCATGCAATGCAGCATCCAGGAGTTTCAAACCAGATTTTAAGTCTAAAGTGGAATAATACGAGCTGAGTGACAGCCAAATCTATAGTCAAATCCACATAGATGTCAGTCAATCAGGCTTTGGCGAAACCATCACCTTTTCCTTGGACTTGGTTGATGGTGACTTCCTATATCGGAAGTTCAGTTATAGATTTCCAGCATCAGTCAGAATGCTGATTTAGACTCTCTCTATTACAGGGGTATAAGTATCACAGATGTGGTTGGCATATGCTGCTCTCTCTCTCAATAAAACAACGTGTTTGATCGTTCAAATATCCCTGATTGATGTGCACAACATCTGGGCTGAAACACTGCAATCTGCAGTCGATCTCGGAGTTCTCAATTCCTCGAGATTACTAATCATGAACATATTTACAGCCTTCTTCTGAGCAGCGGCATTTTTACATTTTCCATGCTAAAACCACTGCAATACAACTTGTAAAAGCATAGCGTAGCCAGAAGTAAAATTTAGGAATATTATGAACTCGCACCGCTGACAATATTACGTTCTGGCATCATAGTAAGCCATTAAAATGTGAAAGCATTTCCAATTATTAGCTGGTCTATGGAGCATTTTTATAGTGGCTGCTGATCCTGCAATGCCACATACCATTTATATTATTGTTAATTAATTAGCACAGCTTTATTGAAGTGGAAGGATTCTAAGAAGTGATTTTGGAATGGGAATGCAGAGAAGTGGGGATCAGGAATAGTCAGGTTAAGGGTTGTTCAATGAACCCAAGAACACAGGAGCAGGCAATTTGGCCCCTCCAGCCTGCTCTGCCATTTAACTGCATCATGGCTGACCGTCTACCTCAATCTCATCTTCCCACACTATCCCCATATTCCTTGATGTGATTGGTATCTAGAAATCTATAAACCTCAGTCTTGAACATACTCAAATGACTGAGCTTCCACAGCACTCTGAAGTACAGGGAACCAAAGGTTCACCACCCTCTGATTGAAGTAATTCCTTATTTCAACCCGAAATGGTCTACCCCTTATTCTGAGACAGTGCCGCCTGATACAGATATTAGATATCCCCTCAACCAGGAAAAATATCCTTCCTGCATCTACCTTTCAAGCCCTGTAAGAATTTCATGCACTTCCATGAGATCAAGGGCCCTATTTTACCATTTTGATTCTAAGTGCTGAATCTGGGAGTGTTTCAGATCCGACTTTTAGACCTGTTCTCAGGCACTCCCATACACATACTGCCTGAAAAAATATCAGCGATTCCGAATCGCGCTGCACAAGCCTGTGAGCAGGGCTCAATGCGCCCACAACCCTGCAGCTCCGATCGGCACCTCCAACTACTGACAGAATGTAGCTTTTGAGCCACATCCCTCCAGGGCCCCCCCCACCACCCCACAGACAATGTCCCACCCCCCCCCCAACATTACTGATCCCCTTATCCCCCAACCCCCTGCCACCCAGACCAATCGTGGGCCCCTCTTCTCCCACTCTCCCCCCCATCGATCTCAAGCAGAGTGGCAGCGGACCCACTTTCCCCCCACCACCGATCTCAAGCAGAAGGGCAGCGAACCTCCACTTCCCCCCGACCAATCTCAGGCAGTGATCCACCCTCCCCCTTCGATCTCGGGCGGAGTGACAGCGGACCCCTCCTTACCCCCCGCCACTGATCTCAGGCAGAGTGGCAGCAGACCACCCCCCCCCCCCACCACACCACCGATCTCAAGCAGATTGGCAGTGGACCCCCTCCCCCCCCTCGCCTCGGATCTCAGGCAGAGTGGCAGCGGACCCCCCCGTTCCCCGTCACCACCGATCTCAAGCAGAGTGGCAGTGGACCCACCATCCCCCCGCCCCACCAATCTCAAGCAGAGAGCTGTCAGACGCCAAGCACTTATCTCCTCACGAACCCTCACTGATGGAGCGTCCAAATCGGACTTCCATAGAGCATGTCTATTTCACGCCAATTCCAGATGGACGAACGTAGTGGTAAAGGGAGAAATGCTGGTAAAGTTCGGCATGCAGCCCATTAAGTCAACTGAAATGCATGCAAACGCATTTAAATGGCCGTCGCGCCCGGTCCCAATCGTGGCCATTTTTGGGCCTTGGTAAAGGGGGAGGCGGGGCACGGATCGTACTACCTGCCTCACGCCCGACTTTACCAGGTTTTCACGCCCGGAAACGGGCGCAATGTGATGGTAAAATCAGGCTCCAACTCTCATTCTTCTAAACTCTAGAGTACAGGCCCAGTTTCTTCAATCTTTCCTCAAAACAATCCCACCATCTCAGGAATTTGCCTGGTCAGCCTTTGTTGCACTCTCTCTATGTTAGGTATATCCTTCCTTGATAAGGAGACCAAAGCTATACATAATACTCCAGGTTTCGTCCCACCAAGGCTGTGGAAGAATAGGCTTCACTAAACAACTTTCCAAAATTTATTCGACAGCTCCTCTCAAACTCCCAGAAGAACAAGAGCACAAGGCGCATGGGACCACCATCTTTGAACTACACACCAATCTGACTTGCAGCTATATTACCGATCCTTCATTCTTGCTACATCAAAAACTTTGGCCCTACCTAACAATACTGTGAAAGTCTACGTTCATTGCATAGACTAGTCGTTTAAGGCAAGGTGAGGAAAGGGCTGGGACCTGAATATTCTAGGGTGACCTTTCTTTTGGGCAGCAAGTTAAGAAAATGTGGAGGAGTAGCTCTTAAGTATGACATGAGTACAATGTCATAGAGAGAAAGATGAGCTCAGATCAAGATGTAGAATCAGTCTGGCTACAGGTAAGAAATAGTAAAAGGCAGAAATGAAGCTTGAGGGAGTAGTTTACAGGCCTTCTCTATGCCCTAAAAGTGAAAGGGAGAATTAATGGGGGCTTGAAAGAAGGCTGCAGCAATAGTCATGGATGATTTTAATCTACATATAGATTGGGCGCATCAGATGGGCAGAGGTAGCAGAAGATGAGTCCATGAAGGTTTTTTTGAGAGAGTTTCTGAGAACCAACCAGGCAGCAGGCTATCTAGATCTGGTAATATGAAATAAGACAGGATTAATTAATGACCTCATAGTAAGGCACCCCAAGATAACAGTGATCATAACGTGATTGAATTTTGCATTCAGTACCTAAGACTCGTGTTATACACTTAAATAAGGGCAATTATGAGGGTTTGAAGACAGATCTTGCTAAATTGAACTGGGAGGTTAGGTTAAGGGTAAGGTCAGTATAGATGAAGTCAGCAAAGGTACATTCCAGTGAGACCCTTACAACACTGTGGGTGTACTTATACCTCAAGGATTGCAGCAGTTCAAGAAAGTAGCTCACCACCACCTTTCTCAAAGGCAACTAGGAATGGGCAATAAATGCTGACTGAGCCAGTGACACTCAAATCCCGTCAATGAATTTTATAAATCCCGAGGGGAAGGAGTTTTTTCAAGGTGGGCTGGGGGGACGGGGGGGGGTTCCTGCCTGCTGGGTGGTCAGCACTGCATGGGGGTGGGGCTGGGACTGCTGGAGAGAACTGTGTAGGTGGGGAGCGCTGGAGATCGAGGCTCTCCAGGATGGGGGAACGGGTCAGGACTGGGCAAGGGAATGGCTAGGGGCCCGCGATCGAGCCATGGGCTTTGAGGGGGGGCAGCACTGCTGGGGTCCCAGGTTGGCCAGTGATTGAGCGAGCCAGCAAAGAGGGAGGCTGACAGTTTGGGGCCACTGCGCATAAGCAGAGGCCTGCTGGTTTCAGCCTCCTGGGTGGGAATATGCCCCACCCCCTGAAATCGTACGTGAAATATTCACGCTGATGGCCTCTGCAGTGCACAGAGTGTGGGAGATTCTTGTCTGAACTGCCACTGAAAAAAAAGAGCATGAATTACTTCCGTTTTCTCATGAATTCGACACTGAAGAATTTTTTGGGAGAATTCTGCCCAATAAACCTGAACCTTAGTTCAGCAACAACGGCCAAAACCCGTTTTTTGCAACTAATTTTGTGAATAGAATGCTCTTTGCTTATTTGGTGAAATTTTCATCGAGTGATTCCATAATATGGATCTCACGCTCCAGTGACTTGATTCACTGATTCAAGTCCATGCAGATTTTCATTAAACCATGAGGCTTTGGTACTGTCACCATTCCACAACACTATTTTGTCAGTTATGGAGAGAAGACCCCTCATTGTAACATGTGTTAAATCTTGCTCTTGATTTTATCTCAGTGGGTGAGGTACTTTCCTTGCTGTGAAGAATCATATAGGCTTAACATCTACCCTAGGGTTAACATTGAGTAGGAATAGGAAGATTAGGCAGATGAATGCGTGGCTTGAGAGCTGGTGCAGGGGGCAGGGATTTAGATTTGTGGTTCATTGGGATCTCTTCTGGGGAATGGGTAACCTGTTCAGTAGGGACGGGTTACACCTGAACTGGAGGGGGACTAATATTCTGGAGGGGAGATTTGCGAGAGAAACTCGGGAGGGTTTAAACTAGTTTGGCAGGGGAGTGGGACCCAAAGCAGTAGGGAGACAGAAGAGAAGGTTGAGGACAACACAGAAGTTAAAGACAGCACATTAACTAGTAGAGGCAGTGTCAGTAATATCAGTACTAGACAGGTCAGGCAAAAGCAGGACAGAGAGCAAGGGAAATCCAGATTAAACTGCATTTATTTCAATGTAAGAGGCCTGACGGGCAAGGAAGATGAACTCAAAGCAAGGATGGGTACATGGGACTGGGATATTATAGTTGTTACTGAAACACGGCTAAGGGAAGGACAGAACTGGCAGCTCAATGTTCAGGTACAGATGCTATAGGAAAGTTAGAACAGGAGGTAAAAGAGGAGGAGGAGCACATTTGATTAGAGAAAACATCACGGCAGTACTGAGGGGAAATATATCTGAGGGTCCGACCGTCCACTGAGTCTATTTGGGTAGAACTGAGAAATAACAAGGGGGAAATCACTTTAATAGGGTTGTACTATAGGCCCCCAAACAGTCAGTGGGAAATTGAGGAGCAAATATGTAAAGAGATTACAGATAGCTCCAAGAAACATAGGATGGTAATAATAGGGGATTTGAACTTTCCCAACATTGACTGGGACAGCCATAGTATAGAGAGGAGGAATTTCTCATTCAGTATATGGATGACCCGACGAGAGAGGGGGCAAAACTTGACCTCCTCTTGGGAAATAAGGAAGGGCAGGTGACAGAACTGTAAGTGAGGGATCACTTTGGGACCAGTGACCTTAATTCCATTAGTTTTAAGAGAGCTATGGAGAACAATAGGTCTGGCCCAAAAGTTAAAATTCTAAATTGGGGCAAGGCCCATTTTGTTGGTATCAGATAGAAACTTTTAAAACTTGATTGGGGGAGTCTGTTGGCAGGCAAAGGGAAGTCCAGTAATTGGGAGGCTTTCAAAAATGTATTAACCAGGGTTCAGGGTAAGCACATTCCTCTTAGAGTGAAGGGTATGGCTGGTAGAAGTAGGGAACCCTGGATGACTCGGGATATTGAGGCTCTGGTCAAGAAGGAGGTACATGACATGCATAGGCAACTGGGATCAAGTGGATCACTTGAAGAGCATAGAGGGTGTAGAAGTAGAGTTAAGAAAGAAATCAGAAGGGCAAAAAGGGGACATGATGGCTTTGGCAGATAAGGCAAAGGAGAATCCAAAAAGAGATTTTACAGATACATAAAGGGCAAAAGAGTAATAAGGGAGAGAGTAGGGCCTCTTAAGGATCAACAAGGTCATCTATGTAGAGATCTACAAGAGATGGGTGAGATCCGAAATGAATATTTCTCATCAGTATTTACTGTTGAGAAAGGCGTGGATGTTCGGGAACTTGGGGAAATAATGGTGTCTTGAGGACTGTACATATAAAGAGAAGGAAGCGCTGGAAGTCTTAAAGAGCATCAAGGTAGATAAATCCCCGGGATCTGATGAAATGTATCCCAGGACGTTGTGGGAGGCGAGGGAGGAAATTGCGGGTCCCCTAGCAGAGATATTTGAATCATTGACAGCCACAGGCGAGGTGCCTGAAGATTGCAGGGTGGTAAATGTCGTGCCTTTGTTTAAAAAGCGCTGCAGGGAAATGCCTGGGAACTACAGGCTGGTGAGCCTCACATCTGTAGTGAGTAAGTTGTTGGAAGGTATTCTGAGAGACAGGATCTATAGGCATTGAGAGATTAGGGACAGTCAGCATGGCTTTGTGAGTGGAAAATCATGTCTCACAAATTTGATTGAGTTTTTTGAAGAGGTAACCAAGGTGGATGAGGGGAGGGCAGTGCAGTTGATGTTGTCTACATGAACTTTAGCAAGGCCTTTGACAAGGTACCGCACGGTAGGTTGTTGCATAAGGTTAAACCTCATGGGATCCAGGGTGAGGTAGCTGTGATGACTTCAGCCAGGGTAATGAGGTTGGCTTGCTCGAGTATGAACTACCTGATGAGTCCTCGCCCCTTCGCTTTGGGAGAGGAGTACGGCAGGGCTGCCCCTTGTCCGGCCAACTTTATTGTGTGTGCGTGGAGCCATTCCTGCGCCTCTAGCGGAGGAGGTTGTCGGGTTTGATTCTGCGCGGCCCGGACGTAGGGGTGGTCCTGTCGGCCTACGCCGATGACGTGCTCCTCATGTTCGCTGACCTGCGGAGGATGCGAGAATGCCAGGTGGTGTACTCCGCCGCGTCCTCCGCCAGGATCAACTGGGCCAAGTGCTCCGGACTCCTGGTTGGTCCGTGGGAGACGGACCCCCTTCCGGAGGAGCTCAAGCCTTTCACCTGGAGCAGGACCAACCTCCTCTACCTGGGGGTCCATCTCTGCCCAGCCGAGGAATCCTGGCCGGCGAACTGGCAGGAGCTGGAGGCCAAAGACTCCGCCCGCCTGGGTCGCTGGACAGGACTGCTCCGAGTGCTGTCCGACAGGGCACGAGTTCTCATCATAAACCAGGTGGTCGCCTCCATGCTGTGGTACTGGCTGGTCACTGGGTCTCTGCCGAGCTTCTGCATCTCCCGCTTGAGGAGGGCGGACAAGGTCTGGTGTGCCTCCGCACATAGGTAGCGACCTTCCCCCTCCAGACCCTGCAGAGATACCTTTACGTCGAGCCTCCTCCACGATGGCGTGCGATGGCGACGTATTTTTTCCGCCAGTTGCATGGCCTCAACTACGACGTGCAGCTCCTGCACATCAACCTGGGGCGGATTCCGACCTCCTTACGGGAGTTGCCCGTCTTTTACCAGGACCTCCTTACGGTCTGGAACGCGGTCGCCTCGCGACGCAGCTCTCCCCCGTCAGGGGTAGCGGCTCTCGTGCGAGAGCCGTTGCTCAGGAATCCGCACCTCCAGCCTTACAAGTTCAGGTGGCTGGCGGAGAGGTGGGCCGTGGACGGCGGGGTGACCAGGATCGGGGACGTGCTGGATGGCGGAGGAGCGGGCTGGATGAGCCCCCACGTGCTGGCTGAGCGCGCGGGGGTGGCCGTCTGGCGCGCGGCCAAAGCCATCCAAGACCTTAGGACGGTCGTGCTTGGCCCCGAGTGCGCACGCGATCTGGAGGCGGCGCAGGCGTGCGGTGGGATCCCGCCCAAGCGTTCCCCTGCTCGGACGGAATTTCACATTGGCCCAAAGCCTAGACCCCCCCCCCGCCCCCGGGTCAGGTGCCCCACTGCATGTGCTGCCTCGCGGAAATGTCCTCCATGCCCTTTTCCACCGCGCGGAGGCGTTTCCTGTACGGGCTGCTGCTGCACACCTTTCATTACCGCGTTCTCACCTGTCACCCGGATACATCTTGGCGGGCCTTGTTGCCGCCGGGCGGCGGAGGTCCCCAGTGGAGGTCCCTCTACGGAGGGATCTCCCCCAATTATCTTGGGGACCTGGGGTGGAGGGTGCTGCATGCAGCAGTGCTGTACAACTGTAGGTTTTTCCGGTTCACGGGCTCCCAAGACTGCCCTTTCTGTGCCCTTGTGGAGACCGTGGACCATGTCTATGTTCTGTGTTTGAGACTGCACACCCTTTTTGGTTTCCTCAAACACCTTTTACTGATGTTTTGTTTGCACTTCAGTCCCACGCTCCTGATCGACGGGCACCTGGTGCAGAGAGGGGCGGGTCGGGATGCCGACCTCCTCGTGAACCTGCTCCTGGGCATGGCGAGACGCGCCATCAATAGGTCCACGCAGCGAGCGATCAACGGGGCCGTCCATCCTGACTGTCTGCCCCTCGACCGCGGCTACATTCGCGGTCAGGTGTCTCTGGAGAGGGAGCATGCGGTGTCCACCGGCGCAGTTGACGCCTTCCGCGACCGCTGGGCACCGCAGGGGCTGGGGTGTATTATCGACCCTGATAATCACCTTTTGGTTTGATGTTTTAAGTTTCCTTGCGACTTTGTTTTTGGTTCGGGCTGTTCCCCCTTCCTTTTGGGGATCTGCCCCTTTTAGTTTGTCCCTAAGTTAGTTTGAGTTTGTTTATTTGGTTGGTATCGAAAGAAATACCTGATGAATCCTCGCCCCTTCGCTTTGGGAGAGGAGTACGGCAGGGCTGCCCCTTGTCCGGCCAACTGTATTCGATTTGCGCCGAGCCATTCCTGCGCCTCTTGCGGAGGAGGTTGTCGGGTCTGACTCTGCGCGGCCCGGACGTAGGGGTGGTCCTGTCGGCTTACGCCAATGACGTGCTCCTCATGTTCACGCACCTGGCTGACCTGCGGAGGATGCGAGAATGCCAGGCGGTGTACTCCGCCGCGTCCTCCGCCAGGATCAACTGGGCCAAGTGCTCCGGACTCCTGGTCAGTCCATGGGAGACGGACCCCCTTCCGGAGGAGCTCAGGCCTTTCACCTGGAGCAGGACCCCGAGCGTTCCCCTCGCCTAAGTAATGGTGACCATGAAACGATAATTGATTGTTACAGAAATCCATCTGGTTCACTAACATCCTTTAGGGAAGGAAAGCTGCCTATAGGTGACTCCAGACCCACAGCATTGTTTTGGTCGCCGCACTACCAGAAGGACGTGGAGACGTTAGAGAGAGTGCAGAGAAGGTTTACCAGGATGTTGCCTGGTATGGAGGGTCTTAGCTACAAGGAGAGATTGGGTAAACTGGGTTGTTCTCCCTGGAAAGATGGAGAATGAGGGGAGATCGAATAGAGGTGTACAAGATTATGAAGGGGATAGATAGGGTGAATGGTGGGAAGCTTTTTCCCAGATCAGAAGTGACGATCATGAGGGGTCACGGGCTCAAGGTGAGAGGGGCGAAGTATAACTCCGATATGAGAGGGATGTTTTTTACACATAGGGTGGTGGGGGCCTGGAATGCGCTGCCAAGTAGGGTGGTGGAGGCAGACATGCTGACATCGTTTAAGACTTACCTGGATAGTCACATGAGCAGCCTGGGAATGGAGGGATACAAACGATTGGTCTAGTTGGACCAAGGAGCGGCACAGGCTTGGAGGGCCGAAGGGCCTGTTTCCTGTGCTGTACTGTTCTTTGTTCTTTGGAGGGATATGTCGCCATGTCACCAGCGCATTAGCCTGGGCCTCCAGATTACTACTATATCACCATCTTTGAGTAAGGTTTGATCATCTTTCTTACTGCTGAAGTTAACCTATTTGGCCTATTGTTCCCTGAACTTGTTCTTAAAAAAGTTTTCAAATCTAGGCATCACGTTAACTGTTAAACTTATGGCACTATTCCATCTTCTAATGATATTTAATAGTGCTTCTGCTAGCTCTTCCTTAACTCTGCCCCAACTTCTCTTAATGTGTGGGATAGAATCCATCGGCCCAGGGGTTTTATCCTGTCTTGTGTCTGGTTCATCCATTATCGCACCAATTCCTATTTAACAGAGATCAGAGTGGCTGAAAACAAGTAGCTAAATTGCTGTCATTCTGAAATCTATATAGTTCCTCTTGCGATTTGTTACATCCTTTGTTTTTGTATCAACAAATTTCAAAATTATGTCCTTTTTGACCAAATCAAAATCATTTATCTACAACAAAAATACAAGTAGAGCCAGCACTGTTCCCTGTAACATCAATTCCAAATGTTCTCTCATCAAAGCAATATTCATTTGCCTTAAATTACTTGTCCATCAACTAACTTTCTCATTATTGGAGGACTTCAAATTATTCTGGGATTTAAAACACCAATAAAGTCTATTAGAACAGAGTGGATTAGCTTAAGATAAGAATCACAGACTGCTTCATATATATGGTACAGAGGTACTGTCTGCATAGTAACACATAAAACCACAGTTAGATAATTCAAACATGTATTTTTGTAAGTATTATTGAACAGGCATGGATCTTGGCTGAAGGCACAGGGTTCGAAGGCATTGTGGGAAATAGGCCAGTAAAGTGAACCACATTCCTGATAACAATACACCCATAGAAGCATAGCCCTTATCAGCATGGGTACCAGACAGCTCAGTGAATGAGATATTCATTGAACAAGGACAGACTACTGATTCCAGACAGCTAATGAATAAGCCAGAGAAGAATCCAGGAAGGTGGCCATGGGAAAGTCAGGCAGAAACCGCTAGAACCTATTGTTTCCATGCTGTCAGAGAATAACTGTGATTGGCCAAGGTATATGGCATTTACTAATCATGACTGATCTGTATTAATGATGGTGAGCCAGAAGGCGAGTAAAACGTCTTTTGGAAGTTGTATAATTGTATTGCCGCTGTGATGTAACTTCAGAGAAGAGTTGGACTGCCCAACCCTTCTTTTCCCAGCTTGCGTTGGTCAATAAAGAAACTTCCTTCGCCAGGATACTGTGTTGCGAGTCTTTGTATTAGCTAAAGTTAAGCTCAATACTTAGCCTCTGAAAAAACCCCGAAACTAATCACTTATTTTCTCTTGTATATAACATACTTATATTTTTCTGACAAGCTTCTTTTGAGATACTTGACTGAATACCTCTGAAAATCCATACACACTTTGTTTTTCAAAAAACTAGTAAAATTTGCCAATGCAATGTGGCTTTAACAAACCATGCTAATTCCTGAACTAATAATACGTTCTAAATCCTCATTAACTTTCCCTTGAAGTAAGGATTCGAAAGGGAGAAAAGTTTGATAAATTTGCTTTCTTGTTTGCATATTGCTAGTTTGGACAAAAACCTGGCTCCTGCCAGCAACAGAAACATTACACACAACGTGCACTTTATAATCATTTTTTCAACACTATTTCTTGAGGAAGGTATGATATATTTTTGATGCTCAACATATTGCTTTCCTGACAGCTACATATGCTTCATAGTGTTCTATGAAAGTTATTCATCATTGCTCTGCTACCATTATTACATGGACATCTGAAAGTGATTGTCCTTTGTCTGAAGTCACCAAAATAACTACTATAGTTTCATTGAGATGTCTGATTTTAGCAAATGAATAGGAAAAATGGCATGTACTTGTTGATGCTTTTCTGGAACATCTTTTGAAATTTAAAACTTACTTTTTCATGCGATGTAAACCTCGTTTATATTTACGTAAGGGCACGCATTTGTCAATTTCCAGCTCTTGCTCTGTTTCAGTTGACTCTAAGTCAAAGAGTAGAGAAATGTCAGAATTATCAATAACTATACAATCAATATGTTTTAATCTCCAAAATTGGTTGCAAACTTTACAAATTTTCATTAATTCCAACATTACCATTAGTTGGATTTTTCCACGTTTCAGCCTTCTTTAATCTCTTCCGCTTTTTACGAAAATAACGCTAAAAATAAACAAACATTTCATTTTTATTCTGACAGAATAGTAAACTAAATTCGTAATTCAGTAGTATTAATTGCCAAAGAGTGCAATTTTCATTTTGGAAAACATTTATGAAAATATGATGATGTAGTATAAGTACACAATTTACATCTGCTGTAAAAATGCCACAATGTACCTGCAGCTGTCGATTACACATGGAAGAGCATGAGGGCTGTTATGTTAAAATGCCATGTAGAATTAGCTGATGTGGCTCTTATATGTTGCCTCGGTTAATAACTTATCGTTGCTATACCCAATGTTACGACGTGGATACAGATCAGCATTATTCCAATGACATAACAATGACATATATATGAAGAAGATCTTGAAACCTTTGATGATATAACAAGGCAATTTATTATACCAAATAATTTTGCATGGATTTTTTTTTAAAAAATCAGCTTCTTGCGTCCCATCAGATCTGAGTGCGTGTATCTGAATTTGAAGAGCTCATATGCCAAAAGATCATTCGGTGCAGCCTTTCTGGTCACTGAAGAGTAACTCTCATTCTGCCATATGCTGTTCCTGGGCTGAATTTTCCCATTTCTTTTCCAGGTGTTGTCTCAGGCAGAAAAAACGGAGGATAGCCCACCAGCTGCCTCGCCAGGTCTTCCCACTGTATTTTCTAACAAATTAAGGGTTTTAAGAAAGTTAAGAGGCAGGATGTCATGCAAGGAGAGGTGAACCAGCAATCTCAGGTGCCGAGATCAGGGGGCCCTGCACTGATCAAAAATTGGACGGTTCTCTGGCTTTCCCTTCCATCCCCTCCCTTGAAACCTTTGCCCCAGGCTTCCCTTCATATCCCTCTCTTCAGGCTTGCATTGAAGCACCGGCACCACAAAGCCGCCAAGAAGGCTGCCTGTGCCCCCACCACCCCAAAACGAAGATGTAGAGCCGATTCACAGGTGCCAGCTTGAATTCACTCAACTCCAAGTTGCCCTCGGAGGTCTGGTCTGCTTGTGTCTCTTGAAACCATTCTGAGTTTAATTTGACGTGGGGGCATGATTCCAACTTATGGGTCCGATAATGATATGCAAATATATTACATTGAGATTCCGATGTTGAACACAGGAAATGTGACCAGCCACCAATGGGAGGAGGGGCAATCGCGCCCTAAATCTATGTCATTTATCACGCCTAAAGACTTCTCGCAACTCTCACCACCAAACCTGCCCAATGCAAAAGGGAGCAGAAAATCTCAGCCATCATCTTTACTACAAGCCCCAAGGGTTTCTTATTTATTCCTCTGTCCAGTGGTGCAACTATTGTTAGGAGGCCTATAAACTACTCCCACCAGTATTTACTCACCCTTGCTATTCCTAATTTCCACCCATACTGATTCTTCTTGATCTTCCGAGCCAAGATCCATCCTCACAACTGTCCTTATACCATCCTTTACTGTCCAGGTTACTCCTCTTTATCCGTTCTGTCTGTCTTTTCGAAGGGTTCTGTTCTACTGGAATATTTATTTTCCCACTTAGCTCATCTTGACTCTGGGGTGAATTTTCCCGTTCCACCCACCACGGGAATCGCGAGGGGCGGACCATGGAAAGATCTGTTGACCTCGGGCAGGATTTTCCAGTTTTGGGGAGAGTGTGGCCAGAAAATCTCACCCTCTGTCTCTGTAACGGTGATTAGATCAAAATCATTTATCTCTGTTATGCCACAACTTCACCTATAGCAATTCGGCTTCACAGAACTTGAGCACTGCTGAAAGAAGAAATTTTGTCCATGTTTTTTGTCTTGCCAGAGTCCACTTGCTAACCAATCCGCACTCTCTTCTCAAAGTATAACTTTTGTTTCCCCTGACATTGGTATTCTTGTGATTATCGCCAAGCATTGTTTGTTTGAAAACGTAAACCAGGCAGCTTAACTTTGATTGATAATGGCATTACTCCAAGGAATGAACCAGCAAACTTATTCTGTTTAGCTGCAACAAGCACAAATGTGTGCATATGTTTTTTCTCTCTGCAATGAACAGGGCCCCGTGTATTTCCATGTGTAACTTCCAGTGCATGCAAAGGTGCTACACTGCGAGCTTGACTGACACCATCAGTTTTACTTTTAGCATAATGAGGATTATTTCGCAAATGTTGTCAAATCACAGAATCACATCGAATACTGGATGCTGTTCTGAGGTTTTGCAAGCACCAGCTGGTTAAGTACAATCTATACCTGGCCTGTCACGAACAGCAGAAGCGACATGCTGTTTGATGCATTCCGCCAGTCTTTGGAACTATGGACTACTTCATTTATCTCACTGCAGATGTTTTGCACGTTCAGATAGAGCCTTTAATTTTTTTACTACCATTCTCCGCATAGATCTTACTGTCCGATGTACTATGACAGTTAAACTCTGCAAACCTTCTTGTTCCACTCCATCATTACTGAAAATCATTACACTGTTTTAAGTGAGCAAGCATGAAAACAGCAGCTGATCACTGATTGCAGCAGCATGGTAGCACAGTGGTTAGCACTGCTGCTTCACAGCTCCAGGGTCCCGGGTTTGGTTCCCGGCTCGGGTCACTGTCTGTGTGGAGTTTGCACATTCTCCTCGCGTCTGCGTGGGTTTCCTCCGGGTGCTCCGGTTTCCTCCCACAGTCCAAAGATGTGCGGGTTAGGTTGATTGGCCAGGTTAAAAATTGCCCCTTAGAGTCCTGAGATGCATAGGTTAGAGGGATTAGTGAGCAAAATATGTGCGGGTAGGGCCTGGTGGGATTGTGGTCGGTGCAGACTCGATGGGCAGCAGCTATGAGACCGAGAACTCGTGGATGGCACATTTAAGGTGGTGATCGATCACACTACAGGTTAAAAGAGTACAGAGACGCAATAGTCAATCTAGAAGCATCAGGCAGATAGCCTAATGCAGGAGTTCCCCCGAGTCCATCCCATAAACAATTGAGTTCTCTGTTCTGGACATTGGTGAGGGTGATGGTTCCTCAAGAGGCTTGCAGCTAGAGTCAGGGCCAAGATCCTGGTTGAGGCCGTTCTCATGTGTGCGGAACTTGGCTATCAGTTTTTGCTCGGCAATTCTGCATTGTCGTGTGTCGTGAAGGCCACCTTGGAGAACGCTTACCCGAAGATCAGAGGCTGAATGCCCGTGACTGCTGAAGTGTTCCCCGACAGGAAGAGAACACTCCTGCCTGGCGATTGTCGAGCAGTCTTCATTCATCCATTGAGGATGGCCTCAACCGGGATCTTGGGTTCATATCACACTACCTGTAACCCCCACAACTTGCCTGGGCTTGCAAAATATCACTGACTGTCCTGGCTGAGACAGTTCGCACCTCTTTAACCTGTGCTTAACCCTCTCTCCACTCACATCGTCTGTACCTGTAAAGACTTGATTACCTGTAAAGACTCGCATTCCAACCATTATCTTGTAAATTGAATCTGTGTCTATGCATGCCCTGTTTGTGAACACAACTCTTCACTCACCTGAAGAAGGAGCGACACTCCGAAAGCTTGTGCTACCAAATAAATCTGTTGGACTTTAACCTGATGTTGTAAGTGGGCCAATCCATGGCTTATAAAGGAAATTAGAGAGCATATCTGCTCTAAGGAAGAAGCATACAGATTGGCCAAGAAAAATAATAGGTCTGAGGATTGGGAGCAGTTTAGATTTCAGCAAAGAAGGACCAAGGGATTGATTAAGATGGGGAAAATACAGTACGGAAGTAAGTTTGCAGGGAACATAAAGACTGACTCTAAGAGTTTCTATAGATATGTAAAGAGAAAGAGGTTGGTGAAGACAAATGTAGGTCCTCTGCAGACAAAAACGGGGAAATGTATAAGAGGGGACAAAGAAATGGCCGAGCAACTGAATATATACTTTGGTTCTGTTTTTACAAAAGAGGACACAAATCAGATACCAGACATGTTGGCGTATGCAAGATTTAGTGAGAGGGAAGAACTGAGGGAGATCAATATTAGTAGAGCAGTGGTACTGGGAAAGCTGATGAGATTGAAGGCAGATAAATCCCCAGGGCCTGATAATCTACATCCCAGAGTACGTAAGGAAGTGGCTCTAGAAATAGTAGATGCATTGGTGATCATCTTCCAGGATTCTATAGACTCTGGAACAGTCCCTGCAGATTGGAGGGTAGCGAATGTCACTCCAATATTCAAAAAGGGAGGTAGAGAGAAAACAGGGAATTATAGACCAGTAAGCTTAACACCGGTAGTGGGGAAAAGTCTCGAATCCACGATCAAGGATTTTATAGCATTTAGAAAGCAGTGGCAGGATCAGACAGTCAGCGTGGATTTGACAGATCTGTTAGAATTCTTTGAAGATGTAACTAGTAGAGTTGACAAGGGGGAACCAGTAGATGTGGTATATTTGGACTTTCAGAAAGCGTTTCACAAAGTTCCGCGCAAGAGATTATTGTGCAAGATTAAAGTGCATGGGATTGGAGGAAGTGTATTGAGATGGATAGAAAACTGATCGGCAGAGAGGAAACAACGAATAGGAATTAATGGGTGCTTTTCAAATTGGCAGGCAGTAACTAGTAGGGTGCCACAGGGATCAGTGCTGGGACCCCAGTTATTCACAATATATATTCATGATTTGGATGAGGGAACAAAATGTAACATCTCAAAGTTTGCAGATGATACCAAGTTGGGTGGGAGGGTGAACTGCGACCAGGATGCAGAGATCCTTCAGAATGATCTAGACAGGTTGGGTGAGTGGGCTAATCAATGGCAGATGCAGTATAATTAGGATAAGTGTGAGGTTATTCACTTTGGAAGCAAAAACAAGGCGGAGATTACTACCTGAATGGCTGTAAATTGGGAGAGGGGAGTGTGCAGCGGGACCTGGGTGTCCTTGTGCACCAGTCACTTCAGGTAAGCATGCAGGTGTAGCAGGCGGTAAAGGCGGCAAATGGCATGATGGCCTTCATCGCGAGAGTTTTTGAGTCCAGCAGCAGGGGTGTGTTGTAGCAACTATACAGGGCCTCAGTGAGGCCACACCTAAAGTATTGTGTGCAGTTTTGGTCTCCTTTTCTGAGGAAGGACGTTCTTGCTCTCGAGGGAGTGCAGCGAAGGTTAACCCGGCGGATTCCAGGGATGGCGGGATTGATGTATGAGGAGAGATTGACTCGGTTAGGATTGTTTTCACTGGAGTTCAGATGAATGAGGGGGGATTTCATAGAGACTTATAAAATTCTAACAGGCCTAGACAGGATAGATGCAGGGCGGATGTTCCCGACGGTGGGGGAGTCCAGAACCAGGGATCACAATCTGAGGATTCAAGATAGACCATTTAGGACGGAGATGAGGAGACATTTCTTCACCCAAAGAGTGGTAAACCTGTGAAATTCATTACCACAGAAAGTAGTTGATGCCAAAACATTGAATGCATTCAAGAGGCGGCTGGATACAGCACTTGGGGCAAATAGGATCAAAGGCTATGGGGAAAAAGCAGGAGTAAGCTTTTGAGTTGAATGACCAGCCATGATCTTAGTGAATGGCGGAGCAGGCTCGAAGAGCCAAATGGCCTCCTCTTGCTCCGATCTTCTATGTTTCTATGTGGGCAGCATGGTGGCACAGTGGTTAGCACTGCTGCCTCACAGCACCAGGGACCTGGGTTTAATTCCAGCCTTGGGTAACTGTCTTTGTGGAGTTTGCGCATTCTTCCCGTGTCTGTGCAATTTCCTCCCACGGTCCAAAGATGTGCAGGTTACATGCACAATTGTCCCTTGAGTGTCAAGGAATTTGGCAATGGGGCTGACAGGAATAGGGCCTGGGTGGGATGTTGCCAGTGCAAGCTCAATGGGCTGAATTACCTCTTTCTGCACTGTATGGATTCTATGATTCCATGAACCATGTGTACTGGCTATAGTCTGGAATCTGCAGAATCTGTGCAGGAACTCAGGCTAAAATATATTGATTTTTAAAAAGAACACAAGAACTCAGAGCAGGAGTAGGCCATTTGGCCCTTCAACCCTGCTCCGCCATTCAATTAGATCATGGCTGATCTTTTCATGGACTCAGCTCCACTTACCCACCCGCTCACCACAGCCCTTAATTCCTTTCCTGTTCAAAAATCCATCTATCTTTGCCTTAAAAACTCTCAATCCGGTAGTCCCAACTGCTTCACTGGACAGGGAATTCCACAAAGTCACAACCCTTTGGGTGAAGAAGTTCCTCCTCAACTCAATCCTGAATCTGCTCCCCCTTATTTTCAGGTTTCACCCCCCAGTGGAAACAACCTTCCTACTTCTATCTTATCTATTCCCTTCATAATTTTATATGTTTCCATAACACCCCCCTTCATTCTTCTCAATTCCAAAGAGTATAATCTCAGTCTACTCAGTCTCTTCTCATAAGCCAACCTTCTCAACTCGGAATCAACCGAGTGAATCTCCTCTGCACCTCCACCAGCGCCAGGACATCCTTTCTCAAGTAAGGAGACCAACACTGTACACAGTATTCCAGGTGTGGCCTCCCCAGCACCTTATATAGCTGCAACATAACCTCCCTGTTTTTAAACTCCATCCCACTAGCTTTCGAGGACAAAATTCCATTTGCCTTCTTAGTTACCTGCTGCACCTGCAAACCAACTTTTTGTGATTCATGTACAAGGACACCCAGGTCCCTCTGCAAGCTGCAATTTTTTACCATTTAAATAATTGTCCACTTTGCTGTTATTCCTATCAAAATGGATGGCCTCACATTTACCAACATTGTATTCTATCTGCCAGACCCTTGCCTACTCACTTAAACTCTCTATATCTCTTTGCAGACTTTTATAGTGTCCTCTGCACACTTTGCTCCACCACTTATCTTAGTGTCATCTGCGAACTTTGACACACTACACTTTGTCCCCAATCATCTATGTAAATTGTAAACAATTGCGGTCCCAACACTGATCCCCGAGGCATACCACTAGTCACTGATCGCCAACCAGGAAAACACACACTTATTCCCACTCTTCGCTTTCTGTTAGTTAACCAATCCTCTATCCATGCTAATACATTACCCGTAATGCCGTGCATCTTTATCTGATGCAACAGCCTTTTGTGCGGCACTTCGTCAAATGCCTTCTGTGCGGCACCTCGTCAAATGCCTTCTGGAAATCCAGATACACCACATCTACCAGTTCCCCATTGTCCACTATGCTCGTAATGTCCTCAAAGAATTTCATTCAATTAGTTAAGTGTGACCTGCCTTTCATGAACCCATCATGTGTTTTCCCAATGGGACAATTTCTATTCAGATGTCTCACTATTTCTTCCTTGATGATAGCTTCAAGCATTTTCCCCACTACAGAAGTTAAGCTAACTGGCCTATAGTTACCCACCATTTTTCTATCTCCTCTTTTAAACAGTGGCGTCACATTTGCTGCTTTCCAATCTGCTGGAACCGCCCCAGAGTCCAGCGAATTTTGATAAATTACCACGAGTGCATTTGCTATTTCCCCCACCGTCTCTTTTAGTATCCTGGGATGCATTCCTTCAAGGCCAGGAGACTTGTCTACTGTGATGCTAGTGTACCTTTAAGAAAGTTTTTTTTAAAAACATGACTTCTGCAGCTTTCACAGCTTCAGTGGTTTCTTAGCTCATAGCTTCAGTGACGTCACTGTTGCCAGCTTGACTGGAAATGTCCTTTTGTTGCTCAAGTGTCTTAAATGGGGTTGTTTGTGGTGTTTGCTTTGGAATTAGCTTTGCAATCCTGCATTGTTATGAGGATGGTCATGTGTTTTTGGACGGTTTTTTACTTTTCAGTTCAGAGCTGCAGGTTTGAGTTTTAGTTTTAGAAGAGACAGCAAGATAAAAGGAATTGTTTTCTCTCTCTCCCGGTTCTGTTTTCTTTGGAAATTCTCCTGTTTTCCTGAAGGGTGAATATCTGCTGTTGTTGGGGCTGGACCAGAGTCTCTCTGGTGCGTTGGGAAGCTGCCTGGTCTTCAAACTGTGCAGAATAAATCCAGAGAGCTGCAGACTTCAACCAAAGGACTCAATCTCCCTTATCACGTGAGCAGTAGACTTTGCTGAACATGTTTAAAGGGTTTTCTCTATGGCAAGGGTTTTGGTTTGATTGGAACACATTAGATATCTTTGTTAAGGGTTTTATACATTATAGCGGTTGTTTTGTTTCTTGTTTGCAATTGAAAAAATTCTTGCTAATTTTCTTACTATACATGTTAACTATGTTCTTAAATAAACTTTGTTCCACAAAAGCTTCCTTGGGTCTTTTGAATCACACCTGAAGTGGAATATATCATGTTTATCCTAGCCAAATTCAAGATACAACATTTATGATTCAGATGGGCTTCATAAAATACATTAGAGTTTCTAACCTCAACCATAACACTACCTTTAGCCCCATTAACTTACCTAACACTGCTTCTTTAGTGATAATGATCGTTTCTAGATTCTCACCTGTCATTGCCTTCTCATCATCAATTTTGGGCATGTTATTTGTGTTTTCCACTGTGAAGTCCGACACAAAATACCTGTTCAATGCCTCGGCCACTTCCTCATTTCCCATTATTAAATCCCCCTGCTGAGCCTCTATGTTTACCTTCGCTACTCTTTTTCTTTTTATATATCTGTAGAAACTTTTGCTATCTGTTTTTGTATTCTGAGCTAGTTTACTCTCATAGTCTATCTCACTTTTCTTTATAGTTTTTTTGCAGCTCTCTGTTGGCCTTTAAAGATTTCCCAACCCTCTCGTTTTCCACTAATCTTTGCAATTTTGTATGCAAGGCCAGAATTTATTACCCATGACAATTAAAGAATGGTAATATAGTGCGAAGGCGTGATTTTGCTTGACGAAGTTGAACTTGTAGATTGTGGTGTTCCCCTGCATCTTCTGCCCTTGTTATTCTCGGAGCTGGAGGTTGAGAATTTGGAAGGTGCTGACTAAGAAACCTTGATGAGTTCTGCAGTGCATTTTGTAGATGGTACACATTGTGCATGTAGTGGTGCGAATAAAGTTTAATGTGCTGAATGGGATATAGAAATTTACCAGGAGGATATAAGCTGGTAGACTGAAAAATGTTCCAAATAATTACGTTGTTTGCCGCCTCCCTAAATCAAGAAAATTACGACCTGTTAAAAGGTAGAGGTAAATTTGGACAAATTGTACGTTGCAGTGATTAAGCACATGAACAAAATATTTTCCAACAGCAGATGATGGTGATAATGGGAGGTGGACAATACAAGACTCCCAAACACCCAATTAACTCCCTGTCACACACAAACACGGGGTATTCCAATACTCAGTAACAGGATAACACCGGGCACGTACCTTGCGGCGCGGATAGTGTGCAGTCGTCGATTTTACCGACTTCAGTAAGCTATTCTTCCTTCTTCTCCTTCTCCCGTTGGATGAACTTGCCCACGAATTTCATGATCAAGACCACGAGGCCCCAGACTATTAGCAAAATCGCGATCACCAAGATGACGATGCCCAGGTTCGTGGTCCACAGGAACGACAGCAAGTTGTACATGAAATCGTAGAGGACAGCAAGTTGTACATGAAATCGTAGAGGAGTTTGTAGCCGCACCATATCGCCAAAGTTTCAATCACTGTTTTCAGCCCCGACCTCTCGTACAGAGTCTGCAACATGGCGGCTCGGCAGGTCGGCCAACGCGCCTGCGCGCGCCCGCACACACGCGAAGCTCCCAATTCAACCTCGATGTCACCGGGAAACTGGAGCCGAGAAACGGAGAGTCAGGATGAGGAACACGAACCGATTCCTCAAAACTGTTTTTCTTTCTTTTAAAAAAATACAGTGCAAAATATTGTTAAGCCACAACGTGTCAGGTCAGCGCCGACACTGAACTGGATGGTCCCGGCTCCCCGTCACCGCCTGCCCAGCGCCATTGCTCGGTCACAATGGCTCAGCCCATTACCCACACTGGGGGGGGGGGGGGGGGGGTGGGCGGTGTGGGAGGGAGACCAGAAAATATAACAGTATTCACACACAGGAGGAAATAAGTAAACATTTCAAATACAATTACTGTGACTTATTTTGTACTTCAGACGTGCTGGTGTTTCTGCTCCTACTTTTGCCCTTATTTTTAAAGAATGAAGTAAAATCTCCCCCCCCCCGCTATCTATTGGATAGGCGACGCTATTGTGTGACGCTCGTTGCCAGGTGACACTTGCCGCGGGAAAGAGGCACGTGCCGGTAGGCTGGCTCCCGGGGACCAGCTGCTGCCTGTGAGCAGAGTGCACACACATTACCGTCAAACCTGGGCATTGCAGTGGTGTTTGCAATGGATAGCGGGTTTGCAGCTGAGGAAGATCGACCAAATGTTTGCTGGCAATTTATTTTTCCTTGTGGGTAACAAAAACTACAGACTTTGGCACAGAATTAGTGTCAGAACTTTAGAGCAGTGGTATCAAACAGAATTCACATTTTGATTTATTATTGGGATAGAGTGAAAAGCATTGTTTCCCGTGCGCAAAACAAACAATGGAGAATTGGAGGTGAGCAAGTATACATACATGACTAACAAGAGGCAAGTTGCACAAGCCTAAAGCAAATGCCTCACTGGAACCTTGCACTGACACCCTTTCTGAATCGTTCATGGAGTACATAGAGTAGAAGGAAAGGAGAGGCTGCAGAATATGGTGTTGCAGATTCCAGACAGGGTGAAGAGAAAGATCAGCAAAGAGAACACTATTGGACAATTTAAAGGTGTTAGAGTTAAGTTTTAAGAGCACAGAACGAGAGTAAAAGATTGAATTAGAGAGTATGCTGGGGACAGCTTGCACAAAGTCACCTCACTCAGCTGCCATCATTTTTTCACATTGTGGGCTTGGTGCAACATTCTGGTACTCGGCATGACCCACTTACAGTAAAAATATTCGCGAGAAGAGAAATTGGTCTGTGTCTTCCTCATTTTTGCACATAAAAGTATCATAATTTATCCCAATTTCTGGGTGCAAGGTATTACACCTAAACCGTGTCAACAGCATTTCCACCTTGTTAGTCCTTGCTGTTGGCCTTTTTCTGGCCACCAGAAATCAGCACTGGATCACTTTTAATGTGCCAAGGAAGACTCTGTGCCTGTTTAAAGACCCTTGCACAAAATGGGTACACAGGTTTAGCCTGTTCCGTGCAAGCCCTCACTCGATTCTTCAATCCTGCAGCAGAACCTCGAGGATAGTGGATGCCACTGAAGAAGACATGTCGAATGCCAACATGACAGCATTACAGTAGGTCCTTTCCAGCTTTCCTCAACTCTCTTGTGTCTGTGATACTTCCTCAGCACATTTGGAAACCTCAGTCTCCATCCCCTTTTTTCCTATTGCTCACCAGTGGGACTCTGGGGATCTGTTTATGTATTTGAAGAAAATAGTTCTTACATTTTTGTTAGTGTGCAGTTAATAATCCCTTTGCATACCAGGATTCATGGAATTCTGGAATTCTCCCTTGCAAAAGACTGCAGGGGCAAGGTCAACTGAAAATGTCAGAACTGCAATTAGTACATTTTGTTGGGTCATGGAGGTGGATTTTTCTGTTCCGCCCATCACAGAAATCGTAGCGGGCAAGAGGCAGACCATGGAAAGATCCGTTGACCTCATGCAGGATTTTCCAGTTTCAGGGTGAGCGTGGCCAGAAAACCCTGTCCCAAGTATCAAAAAATATGGAGAAAAGGCAAGCAAATGGAGTTCAGGTTTGAGGTGCTGAATATCCTCTTCCTATCGCTATGTTCTGATGCATTTTAATTAACAAGACAACTGAGCAACCAGTCAGAAAGAATGGTGCTGAATTAGACATTAACTTGAAAAGTCTGCAAGCATTATTAATGAAACTCAGTTTATCAAAGCACCTATGGTTCTAATTCTGAAGGGAGTAAGGGAACTTTTCTGTGCAATGTCCAACCTCACACTGTCAAAATCAGGAAAGTTGAGGCAGATCTGTAGGGTATGATATAATAGCAGCGTTGTTAAGTTTCTGGCAGGACATGCCACAGTTAATCAGAAAGAGGAAACCCAGGAGTTAATCTTAATTTAAGTGCCTGTAACTTTCAGACAGGACGTCAGTGCAAGATTCCAGGTGAGGCACATGCCTCAGGCTCCTCGCATCTTGTTAGTAATGTATGTATACTTGCCCAGTTCCAATTCTCCATTGTTCGTCACCTTTCTAAATACGTTTTAAAATCCCTCTTTATCTCCCTCCCTGGAGATGTACTCCTGCTCCTATTTCTTGTGTTCAAAAGTTCTCCACTATTCAATACACTCATGTTTTATTTTGGGCTTTAATTCAATTTTCCTGCTCGCTCCCCACTCTTGAAAACAAGAAAATTAATTTTGAAATAAAGGCATTACCAGACTGGGAGCTGATGCAGGTCAGTGTTCAAAGGAGAAATAGATGTGACACTTGGGAAGCATTTTCCGATCAGGGCCATTGTGATCTCCTGGACTCGTTTCGATCGCCTCAAGGGGTCGGAGAGGAATTTCACAGATTTTTTTTTTCCCCATATTGGCCCTGGGGTTTTTCACTCTGGGTTTTCGCCTCTCCCTGGGGATCACATGGTCTGGAATAGGGGGGTGGGGGTGAGTTAATAGGTTGTAATGAACAAAGCATCGTAGCTGTGAGGGACAGCTCGGTGGATAGGATATTGGTATGTAGATAGGCTGGAAAATTGGGCGGGGATCCTGGATTCAGGATTCAATCCTGGACCGGGGAGCGGCGCGGGCTTGGAGGGCCGAAGGGCCTGTTCCTGTGCTGTATTGTTCTTTGTTCTTTAACATGCATTAGTAAACGGGCAGTAAAATTTTGGATGAATTCAAGTTCACAGAATTCAAATCGGCCATGGAGACAGCAGAGGCAGCAGTGCCACAGTGGTTAGCACTGCTGCCTCACAGCGCCATGGACCCGGGTTCGATTCCCACCTTGGGTGACCATGTGGAGTCTGCACATTCTCCTCGTGTCTCTGTGGGTTTCCTCCAGTTGCTCCAGTTTCCTCCCACAGTCCGAAAGACATGCTGGTTAGGTACATTGGCCATGCTAAATTCTCCCTCAGCGTACCTGAGTGTGTGTACGAGGGAATTTTCATAGTAACTTCATTGCAGTGTTAATGTAAGCCCACCTGTGACACTAATAAATAAACTTTAACCTTTAGCATTTTAAGCAATAATCTCAAAAGATCTAAAAAGATCTGTGTGAAATGTATGCACTGCATGTTTCAAGCAAGCACTGAAGTTTATGATACACATGCCCAATCCTCAGGACTCTCCAACAGTGGTCTCCAACCTATTGAAGCACAAGATCACTTTCAGAATCTAAATGCAGCACAAGATCTGCTCTTAAAAATTCGACTTTACGAAAACCCCCTAAAATGTATGCCATGCATAACACTCACCTTTTCTGACTTTCTGGGAGTGCTGTGATGTTTGTGTTGTAGATTGAAATGGCCAGTCTCATGCAGCCTATCAGATGGCATCAGTGACATTTTCATCTGGGAAAAAGCCATCTCACAGGTGAACCAAAGTATGCCTTCACCTTGAGTGCACAGAATGTCAGAAAAGGGTACTTGTCTCTGTTTACAAATCCCCAAAAGTCTTTGCCCCTTGACCTAATTTTCAGTTCTATGTCATCTTGCATGGTGATGATTTCTACGTCAAGGCCACTGCTCTGTTCAAACACCTGCCAAAATTTTGCTGTCGGTTCTCCAATGTACACTTGAAGAAAATGATGTGAGACAAGCATAGTGATTTGTTTAATCTTGTCTAACTCCTGACATTGTCTGTTGAATTTGTTTTCCAATTTGTTCAGGGGGACAAAGATGTTTGGATGGAACCTTGTCTCCAGATTTGGGAAGTGCTCAGTAATTCCCTCGTCACCACACTCCAGTGGCTGTGTCTTTATTTGGGAGGACCACAGGCCCAGTTTCAACTTGAACACATTCTCTGTACTGATCATGTGTGACAAGTCTCTGTCTCTCCTAACAGTCCGTGATTCAGTTCATTCAGTTTTGCACTTATATCCAGAAGAAATATCAAGTCTAGCAACCCATGCATTATCTGACAGGTCGCTGTACACCTCAAATTTAAGAAAGGTGACAATTTCAGGGAGCAGATCCAAAACTCTCTGGAGGACTTTTCCTCAAATTAACCACCTTACCTCTGCATGAAGGATGAGCTCACCATTGGTGGCATGAAGCTCGAGTAACAATTTGAACAAACAAATTTGCAGATGTTTGGCATGAATTGAGTTGACAATCTTGACAACAACTGTCATTACATGAGAAAAGTCAATAACCCAGCTCGCTCCCACTTGTTGATAGATAACACAGTTCTAATTGACAAAGGAGAACTCAGGATCATATGTGCAAAGTGCCACAAAGCCTGCATTGCTACCTCGCTTTCACGGTGTGAAAGAAACCAATTTCTTGATCGGAATGTTTTTCTCAGTCATATGAGTTTTGAATTTGTTGTAAATATCCTCGCTTCTTGTCCTCCCTTTGAGTGGAGTGGCAAAAGAGTGAGAAAGTCCACTTTTGTTGTTGAGTCTTTGTTTTTGGTCACATTGCATTCAATCAGCTGGACCATATCTGTCATAACTCCTGATTCATCAAACTGCAGTGAGAAACATTCACAGCATGATAAGTCGACATTAATTTGCTGAGATGTCCTCAGACAACAATTCCACCCTTCGCTCTTGATAGCTGTCATAATTTCATCTTTATTTTTAAAGTCTTTGGCCAAGGTGTCAGCAGCAACTGTCGAAGCGTCCTTGATAACTTCACCATCGATGAATGGTTTATTATGTTTCACCATCTGCTGGCAAATGTGTAAAGTGTATTTTTGCCAGCCTTGTCTTCAGCCACAGGAGACGTCATCAATGACTGCAATAAACAGTTGGAGAGATGGGCGGAACACTACCTTGAGTTGGTACTCTCAGGAGAACGTTGTTATACAGGAAGTTGCAGAATCTATAGAAAGCCTACCTGTCATGGGCAGAGCTGGATATTGAGCTATTGACTCGCTTGCCACGGATTAGGCTCCAAGTGCTGATGGCATACTCATCAAGCATGGGAAACCAGTACTCTGCAGCACCTGTATGAGATTCTGTGTCAGCTGAAGGGAGACTGCAGTGACCCAGGGTATGTGTGATGCAAAGATTGTGACTCTGTACAAGAACAAGGGCAACCACAGCGAATTCATCAACTATTGAGACATTGTGGGAAAAGTATTTTCTCATTTTGTCCGTGTCAGCCTGCAGATCCTGGCTGAACACTATCCTAAATCCCAGTGTGGTTTCAGAACTAGAATGTCGACAATTGACATGATTTTCTCAGTGTGGCAGCTGCAGGACAATTGCCATGAACAAAGGAGACCACTATACCTTACCTTCATCAATCTCAGAAAGGCACTCGGCTATGTGAACAGAAGCAGTCTAATTTAAGCTGCTGGAGAAAATTGGCTGTTGAGTGAAGCTGCTCAAAGTGATCTCCTCTTTCCATGATCACATGTTCGGCAAGGTCAGCTCTGATGTTGAAACATCAGAACCTTTTGAGAGCCACAGTGGATTCAAACAAAGTTGCGTTCTGGAACCAATACTCTGGCATATTCTTCTCTTTGTTGCTGACATTTGTCTTCATGTCCTCTGCAGATAGTGTCTCCCCATATACCAGAACCGATGGAAAGCTGTTCAGCCTTATTCACCTGAGGTCCAGGACAAAGGTGCATCAAGGTCTCATCAGAGAGTTGCTCCATGCTGATGATGCCGCAATAATATTCCATACCAAGGAACATGTCAGCAGCAAATGAACAGACTCTCTGACATCTGAAAGGGATTTGGTTTGACCATTGGCATCAGGAAGACAAATGTCAGAGTCCAGGATGTTGCCATCCAAAGATCCTCCACTGTAGATTCAGTATGTAGCTCTCTCCACGACAAGTAGGCTTTCTATGGAATCTGCAACTTCCTATATAACAGCGTTCTCCCTAGAGGCAGTGTTCCACCCATCTCTCCAACTGTTTACTGGAGTCACCGATGACTTCTCCTGCCTTTTCAATTGAGCTGTTTTCTTTATTGATCCCTTCATACATGCTACCACTATGATCTGTGTCAAAAGATATCTGGTTATTGATTGCTTCATATTTCTAGGCTCCACAACCACCTGGAGCATACCAATTCCATTAACATCTGCACATTGTTAAACTTGCAACAATTGCACTGGCTGTTTTATCAGATGGATGACAGTTGTATAGCCAAGGACCATTTGTACCATGAATTGGCCACTGGGTCACGGCCTGTTAGGTGTCCATACCTCCAGTACAAGGACACTCGCAAGGAAGATATGATGATGGTGGATATTGTCGCCGATAACTGGGAGACACTCGCTAACCTCCATGACCTCTGGAAGCTGATTGTTTGGAAGGGCATTGAAAAAGGTGAACAGAACCAAAAAGCTCAGCTGGATAAGAGGAGGATCCAGAGAAAACAGAGGCCAGTGAATCGTACAACTTCTCAACCTTCTCGGTCTTCCACTACAGCAATTGCAGCAGAGATTACCATGTCAAATGGGGTTTCGAAGCCACACCAGGAAATACTTAACACAGAGTTGACCACCACGGCTCAAACAATCATCTTACGAGACAGAAAGCTCCTGTAGAGACATTGTCAAAATATTTGAAGTCTACACTTCGTTCTCTGTAATTCCCCATCGACCAAACCTGGAACCGACTCAACAAACTCTGTGAAGTTTGTCAAGCACAATCATTCCTTTTGAAATCAATCTTGGCCCATTCTATTTTCCCTTTATCTGCATTGCTAGTAATTTAATTCTTAATTAGACACTCTAAAAATGTCCCTCTCACAGATGTGATGCTAGCTGGGCTGTAATTACCTGAATTAGTTCTGTTTCCCCTTTAAAAATGAGCTCTGCATTGGCCAATCTTCAGTCCTGCAAGTACTTGAGGATTTCAGTTCCCTTTTTTTTCTCTCCTTGTCTCAATTAATAAGTGGGTAATGAAGACCTCCCAGAACAATAATTGTTTTTCCTCTTCATCTCTCTAATCTGACTTCTGATTTTCTCTTCCATTTCCCTCCCACAATTTGGTTGCCAGTGTTCTATCCTACTAATTTAACACGTTTTTTTAAATCTTTGAGCTCCAGCCACTCCAAGAACTGTCTGTGCCCCTTCTTTGTCCACATCACCCATCTCTAAACTCTCTTTTATAAATATTGCCAGTTCCATTCTTATAGGGTTGGATATTACCGGCTGTGTTGCAAAACTGATATTGGAATAATTCCTGGGTCCCAACTTCACTCAAGGTTGTTGCATGGCATTCAGCAAAACTTTGCATGAGGCAACCAATTAGTGACTTGTCCTTGTTGATTGCCATCCAATTAGGGGGGGCAGGTATATTCGGGAGGTGGTAGCGAGACATGGCAAGGCTAATTTAAAGGGCATTTGTTAGCCATTAATGTGACTGTAGGCAGACTATCATTACCGAGTATGTAAGAGTAAAGAGCAGCAATACGGAATTCTGTTACGGAAGCGTGGACTCACAATTCATCAAAGCCTTGCTGGATCTTCTGGGGTGCGGTAAGAGTTTGCAGAAATAATTTGATTTCTTCGGAGTGGGAGGTGGCGTCCTGTCTGTCAGACTAAGTGGGACCAGAGTACAATTCAGGAAGGTCTTCAGTGATCTTCTGGGGCCTGGCAAGTTGAAAGGGTTAAAATTATTCAATGCAACAAAGGCTGGGAGACTGCTAGAGCTGCAAGGTACAGCTGCAAAAACAATGAACAAAGGGCTCTGAGGGACAACAAAAAAGGCTGTAACTGCATATATCACTGCCTTCTTATAACAGCCCAGGACTGCAGTGTGTTTTGATATGAGTCATAAGTCACTACCCAGGGTGCCAGCCTGGTGCGGAGGGGGGCGGGTCGGGAGGATGACTTCCTCGTGAACCTGCTCCTGGGCCTGGCAAGGCGAGCTATCAATAGGTCCAGGCAGCGGGCGATTGATGGGGTCGTCCATCCCGACTCTCTGCCCCTCTAACGCGGCTATATTCATGGCCAGGTGTCCCTGGAGAGGGAACATGCAGTGTCTGCGGGTGCAGTTGACGCCTTCCGTGCCCGCTGGGCACCGCAGGGGCTGGGGTGTATAATAGACTCCGACAATCACATTTTAATTTGATGTTTTAAGTTTTCTTTCGACTTTGTTTTTTGTTCGAGCTGCTCCCCCTTCTTTTAGGGAGCTGCTCCTTTTAATTTTGTCCCTAAGTTAATTTGAGTTCGTTTACTTGATTGGTATCAAAAGAAATACCCAGGTGCCAGACAGTCCAGGACCAGAAGCATGTATTTATTGATAATATAGCTCTGTGTATGTGCCATGTTAATGATTGGATATTGTAATTAGGCAAGTGTAGAGTAGTTGTAATTGGTTAAACACACTGTGGGAAATGAAAGAAGTGATCAGAACTATTAGTTAGGATTGGATATTGATTACTTTTGAATGAGTGTGCAATCTTGATTTATGCATGTTAATTACTTGCAGCTGAGCCTAAAGATATAATTACCATTGTATTCCTTTGTTCTGGGGATCAGTCGACCACATTGTGGAAAGCTGTTTGCTGAGCTACAGCTTGAACAAAGGCCATTTTAAAATTCCAAAAAGCTTCATCTGGTGTCTTGAAGGGAGTGAAGAATGGAATAGCTGAATAGTTTGTTTCTCTCCCTAACGCAAGGTGAGCAAGATGCCCAAATGGCAAACATATAGTCATAATGACATAGAACTTGACCTCTTGAATTCATGATGGCTTTTGGAGTGTTCAATTGTTTTATTAATTTTCAGTGACCCCCAAGTTCTAGATTCCTGCATAAGAAACATCCTTTCCACATCCACCCTGTCAAGATCCCTCAGAATCTTATATGCTTCAAATAAGCTGCCTCTTATTCTTCTAAACTCCTGCAGACACAAGCTGAGCTTGTCCAACCCTCCCACTTCAAGTATTACTTCATCAAACCTTCTCTGAACTGCTTCCAATACATTTACATCCTTCCTGAAATAAGGAGACCAATACTGCATATAGTGTTCTAGATGTGATCTTACCAATGCCCTGTACAGTTGAAGCATCACATCCCTACTTTTGTATTCAATTCACCTCACACTAAACAATAACATTCTATTTGCTGTCCTAATTACCTGCTGTACCTGCAAATTAATCTTTTGTGAACCATGACTAAGACACCAGATTCCTCTGTATCTCTGAGCTCTGCAATCTCATCATTTATGTACTATGTTTCTTTTTATTCGTCCAATCAAAATGAACAATTTTGTATTTTCCCATGTTGTACTCCATGTCAGATCTTTGCCCACACACAAACCATCTTTATCTCTTTGCAGCCATCTTGTATCCTCCACACATCTCACTTTCCTACCTACCTTTGTATCATCAGCATATTTAGCAACCATACCTTTGGTCACTTCATCCAAGTAATTTATACAAATTTTAAAAGCTTGAGGCCCCAGTACTGATCCCAGTGGCACACCATTCTTTACATCTTGCCAACCAGAAAATAACCCATTTCTGCCTACCCTCTGTTTACTGTGAGCCAGCCAATTTTCTATCCAAGCCAATATTTAACATCACTTCCCTCCTTACCCCCACCATCACCTTTTATTTTCCGCATTAACTTTTAATGTGACACCTTATCAAATGCCTTCTGGAATTCTTAGGTCCAGTATCCACCGGTTTCCTTTTTCGATGGATCATATTCTGCATGGAGGTCGGTCACCAGTTGAGTGCCCCAGGGATCTGTTCTGGGAACCTTACTCTTTGTGATTTAAAAAAAAAATAAATGACCTGGATGAGTAAGTGGAGGGACCTCTTTTTAGGGAGTAAGTGGAGGGATGGGTCGGTAAGTTTGCTGATGACACAAAGGTTGGAGGTGTTGTGGATAGTGTGGAGGGATGTCAGAAGTTGCAGCGAGACATTGATAGGATGCAAGACTGGGCGGAGAAGTGGCAGATGGAGTTCAACCCAGATAAGTGTGAGGTGGTTTATTTTGGCAGGTCAAATAGGATGGTGGAATATAATATTAATGCTAGGACTCTTGGAAGAGTGGAAGATCAGAAGGATCTTGGGTTCCGAGTTCATAGGACGCTCAAAGCAGCTGTGCAGGTTGAGGCTGTGGTTAAGAAGGCGTATGGTGTACTGGCCTTCATCAATCGAGGAATTGAGTTTTGGAGTCATGAGATAATGTTGCAGCTATATAAGACCCTGGTCAGACCACACTTGGAGTACTGTGCTCAGTTCTGTTCGCCTCATGACAGGAAGGATGTGGAAGCCTTACAAAGGGAGCAGAGGAGATTTACAAGGATGTTGCCTGGGTTGGGGAGCATGCCTTATGAGGATGGGTTGAGTGAGCTCGGCCTTTTCTCCTTGGAGAGACGAAGGATGAGGGGTGACCTGATAGAGGTGTATAAGATGTTGAGAGGTATTGATCGAGTGGATAGTCGGAGGCTTTTTCCCAGGCCAGAAATGGTTGCCACAAGAGGACACAGGTTTAAGGTGCTGGGGATTAGGTACAGAGGAGATGTCAGGGGTAAGTTTTTCACTGAGAGGGTGGTGGGTGCGTGGAATGGGCTGCCAGCAACGGTGGTGGAGGCGGATTCGATAGGGTCTTTTAAGAGACTTTTGGATAAGTACATGGAAGTTAGTAAGATAGAGGGTTATAGGTAAGCCTCGTAATCGCTAAGGTAAGGACATGTTCGGCACAACTTTGTGGACTGAAGGGCCTGTACTGTGCTGTAGTATTTCTATGTTCTATCCACAGCACATCTTACTTCATCAAAGAACTCTAATAAATTGATTAAACATGGTTTCCCTCTCTCAAAATGTTGACTCTGCCTGGCTACCTGGAATTAATCTAAACGCCCTGCTTTAAGGTCTTGAATAATAGCTTCTCACTTTTTCCCTGTGGCAGATGTTTGGCTAACCTGCCTGTAATTTCCTGCTTTCTGTCTCCCTCCCTTTTTGAATTCACTATTTTCCAAATGAATGGAACCTTCACTAAATGTCGGAAAATTAAAACCAATGCATCACTTATCTCACTAGACATTTCTCTTAAGATCCTTGGATGAAATCCATCAGGACCCAGGGACTTGTCAACCGCAGCTCCAGCAATTTGCTCAATGCCACTTCCCTGGTGAATGTAATTTTCCTGCATTTCGCTCTCCCTTCCATTTCCTGATTTACAGCGATATCTGGGATGTTATTATTTTATTCTCTATTATGAAGACTGGTGCAAAATGTCCATTCAACTCATCTGCCATCTCCTTATTTATCATTATTAATTTTCCAGACCCATTTTCTATAGGACCAATGCTCAAAGTTAACTCTAAATATTTACAGAGAATCTTCATGCTTTGATCTTATTTGCTCGCTTTTTCTCGTACTTTTTTCCCTCCTTTATTAATCTTAATCATTCTTTGCTGTGTTTTATATTCTGTCCAATCGTCTGACTTCCATCTTGTGCAATCATATGTTTTTTCTTTCAGGTTGATCCTATCTTTAACTTTTCCCCTTGGAATTTTTATTTCTCATTATAATTTGTCTATTCTGTGTATTCTGAGATATTCTTTTAAATGCCTGTCACTGCGTCACTATTGACCTATCCCTTAACCTTATTTACAAGTTCATTTTAGCTAGCTCTGTTTTCATGCCTTCATAATTGCTTTCACTTGAGTTTAAAATATTAATTTTAGACCCATTCTCTCCCTAAAACTCAAAGTAAAATTCAATCATTGGACCCAATTCTCCCCAAAAAATACTAAGTGCTGAATTGGCGGGAACAATGATGTAAATAACGATTGTTTTTCGAGTGGGAGTTCAGACTCGAATCTCCCACACTCTGTGCACTGCAGAGGTCACAATCGTGAATATCATTAAAAGCTCGGGGGGCGGGGCCAATTCACGTCAGAGTCGGACAGTTCCAGGCCTCTGTGCATGCGCAGGGACCCCGATCTGTCAGCCTCCCATTTGCTGGCCAACTCGATCGCTGGCCAACCTGGGACCCTCGCAATGTTGCCCCCCAACACTCCACGGCCTGATTACAACCTCCATGAACATTTCCAGGCCAGCTTCAACTTTCCCCAGTCCGGGAGCACCCCAATCTCCAGACCCCTCCCACCCTGGCAGACCACCCCCCACGGGAGGCAGACACCCCTGGGAGGCAAACGCCTCTGGCAAACCACCCCCCTCCAGCCCGCCCCAATCGCTGGCCTCCCTCCAGTCCCAACCAGATTCCAATCCAGAGTGACAGTGGGACCCTCGCCAACCCCTACCGATGGTCCCGCCCACAATAGGCCCCAACCCCTTGGCACTGCCCCATGCCTGGTGGGTAGTGCCAAGGTTCCCCCTGGGCAGTGCCAGGGGGAAGAGGCTGGCGCTGCCAGGATGCCCATACCCAGGGAGCATCACCCCCTGCCACCAACCCCGAGGGGGCCCTGATTGTCTCCCCTTCACTCCAGCGGGATCTCTCGCAAGTTCCCCGAATGTGGGGAGCTACTCTAAACCCCGCCGAGTGAAATGTGGTGTGGCGGTGTGGGAGATGCTATTGGGCCTGGAGAATTCAGTCCCGGGCCCAATAATGACATTTAAATTACGTTAAAAAGATTAAAATCACTTACTTGGTGTTCCTGCCGGTTTCCAGCGTGGTCTCAACTGCACCTGCTCTCTGGCGATGGGAGACGCACATGCATTCCCATGAAATGGCTGACGTGCCAAAAAACTAGCTCATTGCGATGGGAGAATCGGGCCCATTATGTTTGCTGCTACCGAGGGGGCCTTCACTATGAGGCCATTAATTAATCTTGTCTCATAACACAATATCCAGTCTCGTGTGGACTGCTTTCTGGTTGGCTCTTCAATGTCTGCTCGAAGAAACTCCCAAAAACATTTGCTGAACTCCTCATCTGGGCTACCTTTGTCCACATGATTTTTCCAGTCAGTGTGTAAATTAAAATCCTCCATGATTATTGTCATAACTCCCATTATTCCTTCCTTTATATGCCACTCAAGCATGTGATTACTGTTAAGGGACATGTACACATTTATTAACTTTCCTAATTACTTGCTGTACCTGCATATTAATCTTTTGTGATTCATGCATTAAGACACCCAGATCCCTCAGCACCTCAGAGCTCTGAAATCTCTCACCATTTCGATAATGTGCTTTTTTTATTGTTCCTTCCAAAATATGTAATTTTACATTTTCCCACATTGTACTCCATATGCCAGATTTGTGCTCACTCCTTATGTTCTCTTCACAACTTCCTTTCCTATCTATCTTTGTGTCATCTGCAAATTAAGGACAGTAGAAATACTCACTAGGTCTTACTTACCAACGCTGCCTGCTGTTCTTCTTTCTGAGGAAAGGTAGAAAAGGAAAGGAGCACATCCTGTCAGCTTCACCAAATTCCCTCCATCCTGTGAGAGAAAAACAACGAATCATCTCCATTTTAAATGAGAAATCTCTTAATTTTAAACTGTGTCCCAGTTCTAGGATATCCTTTTGAGGAACCATCTCTGTATCCGCCCTGTCAATTTCCCTTGGAAATTATTCATTTCAATAAAATCATCCCACATTCTTCTAAACTCTAATGCATACGGGCCCAACCTGTCTAATCTTTCCTCATAAAATTTTCTATTCTTCCTGCCAAAATGGACAGCCTCATATTTCCTACATTACACTCCATTTGTCATTTTTTGTCCACTCACTTAACCTCTTGATATCCCTTTATAAACTCTTTGTATCCTCCTCACAACTGTTTTCCTACCTACCTTTGTATCATCAGCAAATTTGGCTCCAATACAGTTGAACTTTCCTTTTAAGTCCGAAGTAGTTGAGTCCCAGGACTGACCCCGCAACACTTCACTAGTCACAGTTTGCCAATCTGAAAATGGCACATTTATTCTGACTTTCTTGTTAATTAGCCAGTCCTCTATCGACACTATATCAGTCGGAACACCATATACTCTCGTCTTGTCACGTCATAACGTCATCAACAGGAGCAGATGATAGAGGCAATGTCTGATCTGGCAGTGCCTATCAAAGGACAGAGGAACGCTCCAGCCAAGCTCAACCCCTGGCTGGAGATGCCGAGCCTCGAGGGCCACAAATAAACAGTGCTTGTGGACCAGCAAAGGAAATGTGTGACTGTGTGTCAGAGTTCCCTGAGGCAGTGCTGACCCTCGCATGGGAATGGACTGCCCATGGAATGCTGAGATGAATGTGGCACTCATTGCAGCTCAGAATGAACCCCACTATAAATCCCATTCCCTCCCTCTCTCAGCACTCCCAATCTGAGAGATCTGCTAAAAGTATGGTAGGTCATTGACCATGCTTGACTTCCTCTTTTCTGATTCCCTTTTTAATGTCTGTTGCTATAGACAATAGCTCATCAGCTTCCATGAGGTGCTGACCCTGTGTATGGCCCATGGGCTTCTGACAAATTGCAATAGATTTCTCTGTACCTGCTTAATCACCCTTATTGACTGCCCACCACTACTAGGTGGGTGGCTGTCATCCCTGAGAAGCCACCTTTGGAAAAGTTGTGCAGAGGTGGCAAATTTTCTCTCTCGTCTGCATGTATTGTATCTGATTCTTATCTAGTTTATAATCAGACTTTTTAAATGCTAGAGTCTAGAATTTCATGTAAAATTAATTCCCTTGGTTTATTGCTCACATTTTGCAATATACCTTGGAACTATTTTTTTGATTTTTGATCAGAGCTCCTTCTTTAATTATGAACCTTTTGTCTAAGTTTCCCCCTATCTTTTTCCCTTTATAAATGGTCAATTTTAGATTATCCCTCTGCTATACACAGCTCCAGCATTTGTTTGTGTAAATATTATCCAAATTCATCACTTCACTATCAGCTGATCCTTATACCTGCTCTGCATGAGAGGCAGGGACACAGTGCTATACCGCCAGGAAGAAATTGCCCTGGGAGTCAACATTGACTTCGGAGCCCCTGAAATCTCATGCCATCAGGCCAAACAGGAGCAAAGAAACTTCCTGCTGATTACCATCACTCCTCCATGTTGAACAATAGTTGAAAGAGGCACTGAGGGCAGCAAGGGCAGAGAATGTATTCAGGGTGGGGAACTTCAAAGACCAAGAGTTGCTTGATAACACCACTGAATGAGCAGGCTGTGTCATGAAGGATGTATCTTCCAAACTGCAGCAGGTGGTGGTGAGGGAACCGACAAGAGGGATAAACATACTTGAGCCCCCCGCCCCCACCCCCCATTTGTCACAGGTGCATCGGTCCACAAGAGTACTGACGGGAGAATATTGCACAGTCTTTATGGATACAAAGTCCCAGATTCATATGAGGATACTGTCCCTCATGTGGTGTGCCACTACCACCATGCTAAATGGGATAGAGTCAAAACAATCTAACATCAAAATTGGGCATCCATAAGTGGTGCCTCCATTCAATCCCTCCACCACTGATGCTCAGTAGCAGCGGTGTGTACTATCTACAAGATGCACTGCAGCAATTCACTAAAGATACTTAGACAGCACCTTACAAACCCACAATCCCTTCCATCGAGAAGGACAATTATTTGTTCCCAGATAATTGGGAACACGACCACCTGCAAGTTCCCCTCCAAGCCACTCAGTATCCTGACTTGGAAATATATTGCTGTTCCTTCGCAGTCGCTGGGTCAAAATCCTGGAATTCCCTCCCTAACGGCATTTTGGGTCAATCCATAGAACATGGACTCCAGTGATTCAGGAAGGCAGCTCACCACCACCTTTTCAAGGGCAACTCGAGATGGGCAATAAATGCTGGCCAGCCAGCAACGCCCATGTCCCATGAATGAATTTTTTAAAAAAGTATTCGTGCACCTTCAGCAGCAGCAGTAGAATTCAACCAAAGTCTGAGTACTCATGACTTCGTATATCTTTCACTACACTGTCACCATCAAGCCAAGGTGGCAACTCTAGTTCAATGAGGAGTGCAGGAGAGCATACCAGGAACAGCATCAGCCATGCTTAAAATGAGCTGTCAACCTGGTGAAGCTACAAGTTATGCAAGTGCCAGGCAATGCACATCTCCAACAAGAGAGAATTTAACCATCTCCCCTGGACATTCAACGGCATTACCATCCCCCCAAAAACATCCTGGGGTTACTATTGACCAGAAACTGAACTGGACCAGCCATATAAATACTGTGGCCACAAAAGCAGGTTAAAGGCTGGGAATTCTGTAGTGAATAACACCTCTGCATTCCTAGAGCTTGTCCACCACCTATAAGGTACAAGTTCGGAGCGTGATGAAATATTCTCCACTTGTTTGAATGAGTGCAACTCCAAAAACACTCTCGAAGTTCAACACTATCTGGGATAAAGTAAGCCTCAACTTAAAGCCATTTGCTCTTTCTGCTTCAAACACTCCATATGACAGTGAATTCCACTCTTACACCACTCTCACTGTGTAAAGAAATCCCTTTAAACTTCTTTCTATGATTTATTAACGGCGATCTTATGTTTATAACCCTTGATCTGGGCTCACCCACAAATGGAAACCATTGCTCGATAGCTAATAAATCATTCATCCCTTTTTTCAGTTCTCTGTTCTATGTCACAAGTTGGAAAGTGGACCAAAAGGGTTGAGTTTCCCTGAGTTTCAAGGGTTGAGGTAACTCTTAGCTTGATTTCCAAATCAAAGGTGCAAGGCCTGGAAATGCGCTATCTATACTCGTGGCCTGTGAAATATTGCATCATGGGTGACAATCTAAATCTACTCGATACGATTTAATTGGAAGTGGGTTCTCGAATGAAGATGAAATCATGTGGAGATGAGTGTGAAATTTATTATATGTTGGGCAGAACAGGAAAATTGTTTCCAAGAGTGCTGAAAATTTTCTAAACCTATCATTTGTATTTGTGATTGTCGAGTACTCTTTTAATATGAAGCTGAAAGTGGAACAATTGCAGTTAAAATTGTAGCTAAACATTGCCTTAAGTTGAAAGTTCATCGGCAAAGTTAAATTTTCAGCCGTCATGTTCAGATTGTCCTCATTCAGTAATTTCATTAGCCCTGGCATTTAAATATATTCTTATTGACAGACCCCAGGAAATAATTGGTTACGGAGAACCCCATGAAAAGAACTGTCTCCATTAACTTGTGTCAGCTAAATTGAAAGGGTGCCCAAAGGTACTTTGATGCAGATATTAGTGTGATGTTATAGTGAGGATAAGAATTAAATTGGAAATCAGGGGACTTTAATGAAGTTTAAAACATTGCAATCCCTTATTTTAATACATTAGCTGTATCAATCTTTTTAAAGGGACACAGGTGAAACCGCAAAAAACGATGTCATTTTAACCATGGTAACATTGGGCCCTATTTTACCATTGCCTCACGCCCGATTTCGGGCGCGAAAATGTGGTAAAGTCGGGTGAGAGGCCATTATCACGATCCGCACCTGCATCCGCGCAGATCGCCACTTTACCGAAACCCAGGAATGATGGCGATCCGCTTCACGCCCAAAACGGGCACAACGGGGATTTAAATGCATTTGCATGCATTTAAATTGAATTAATGAACTGCCCGCCCAACTTTATCAGCATTTCCCCCTTTACCACCGCGTTTGCCAATCCGGAACCGCGCCGTAATGGACCTGCTGAATAAAAGTCTGAATCAGGCGCTTCATCAGTGAGGGTCGGCGAGGAGGTAAGCGCATGGCGTCCGACGGCTCTCTGCTACTCACGGGTGTCCTGTTGTTGCGGCCATTTCACTGTCCCGGGTCGGTGGCGGCTCTGCGAGTGTGTGGGGGGGGGAGGGAGGGGGGTGGGGGCTGTTGCTGTGCACGATCTCCAATGTTTGTTCTGCAGCACGGACCCGGGTCTCAGCACTGACCTCGGGTCTTGCAGTGCTGCTGGGTCCGAGCACCGCAGCTCACTTCAGGCTAAGGATGTGCACAAAGCCCTTGCAGACAGCACTGCTACAGCCCCCCAACTTTACCAGGGGCTGTGATTGTGTGGAGCATGTGGCTGGGGGGTTTGGGGGGCATGGGGGGGCTGTGATTGTCGATGTGCGAGGGGGAAGCAGTGTTGCATGACTTCCACATTTGTTCACCTCCATCTCCCCTCTCCCCCCCCGTCCCCCCCACCGGCCAATCGGAGCTGCAGGGTTTCGGGCGCGTTAAGCCCCACCGACAGGCTTCCGCAACGCAATTCGGAATCGCTGATATTTTTGCAGGCAGAGTGCGTATGGAGGCGCCTGAGAACAAGTCTAAAAGTCGGATCTGAAACACTCAGTTTCAAGTCTGCCCAGCTCTTGGAATCAAAATTGTAAAATAGGGCCCTAAATGTGAAAAGTAAGCATGTAAGTTCACAAAGAAAATTTATCTAAAATTTAAAAGATAATCAATGAGAAGTGATTGGCCCAGATAAATTATCACGTAGATTACCAATTAATTTGGAACATGGGAACATGACTAAGTTATTCAACCATTGAATTAATCTGGTCAGGGGATGTGTAGCCAGCAGAGGGAGAAAGAGGGATGAGATCCTGCAGGCGGAATGTCGCGAACTCGGTAGGTTGGCCATTCTTCTGGTTTTGTGCCAGGCAGTCCAACTTTCAGTGGGTCCATGTCTATTCCAGCACTGGATCATCTTATGTCCAATGTTTTGAATTTGGTAATGCCAAGCCTCAGGCAACCAATAGGATATTTACTTGTGGGCACAGACTGGCCAAAAATGTTATTTTAAATTAACCTGATATTAAACAATGAAGATTAGCGGCTGGGCGGTTCCAAACAGCCACCTTACCAGCTGGTCCTTCCAGAGAGAAGCTGCCCATTCCTTTGAGAACAACAAAAAAAAGTTTGATCTTTCTGTCAGGATGCTCACCAAACATCACTCTTGTTGTTGTTTGAGTGACAATTAGATTTCCAGGTCAGCCTTCGGGCTTTGTCTGTACCTGTTGTAGCACAGTAGGTTAATAGTTGTGCTCATGAGATGTTGATGTGTGTCATGACGTAACAGTGACATCAGAGTCATGTGCTGGAGATCATAAGGACACGATGGAATAGCGCACACACGAGAGATGCACTTAACTAGGAGGTTATCATGCAAATAAAATAATTTTGAAGAAATCTACCCCAGTCAAACATAAGGCCCCATGCATAGAGGGAACCCCTCCCAGTATAAATTAGGCCATGAAGTAAGCCACAAAACATGGTAGCAGAGGTAGAGACATCAATCTAACACTGATTTGGTGCCATTGGTAACACATCTACAAGGAGAAATTGGAAGAGAAATTCTTTGATTTGATTTTTGATTTATTACTGTCACATGTATTAACAGTGAAAGGTATTGTTTCTTGCGCCTATGCAGACAAAGCATACCGTTCATAGAGAAGGAAACGAGAGAGTGCAGAATATAGTCTTACAGTCATAGCTGGGGTGTAGAGAAAGATCAACTTAATGCAAGGTTCATTCAAAAGTCTGACAGCACAACAGGGAAGAAGCTGTTCTTGAGTCTTTACCTCTACCTCTGAGTCGGTTGGTACGTGACCTCAGACTTTTGTATCTTTTTCCCGAAGGAAAAAGGTGGAAAAAAGATTTGAAAGGAAGAATAAGAATACTTCCCTTGATGAGAGCAAACTGATAATCAGTAGCAATCCAACTGCCAGTCGAGCAGTCACTGACCTTTCCGCAGACGTTCAAAAATCTTCAAGGTCCGCAGAGGAGCCAACGTTGGGAGTTGTGGAATAAACACTTCCAACACTATTGAGAAGTGTTGGGTTTGCATGCCAGGTTAGTTCGCCTATTTCTGATGTCCTCCTGACACAGGACAGAGAGGAGCTCTTTTCAGACTTTGAAAATGTTCTAAAAGCATTCATTGCATTCCTCAACCCAAAGTGGTTCTATATACGTGACAGGTCAAAGTTAGGGAGCACATTCGGGCAATAATCTGTCAAAATACCAAGGCTTTGGCTAACTCTGGTGGATAGGCCCAAAAGTGGCATCCACACCCACACTAAAACCTGCCAAAATGAGCAAAAGGGCTGGAAACGCTACAAAAGGCATCTTGAGGTGCTTATGCTGCAGCAAGATCGCCTGGCAGGGGGTACAGAGTATTTCCAATGTGGAAAGATAGGACACTTCATGCAGTTCTGTAAATCTAAAAAAGAATTGAAGGAAGAAGGCAAAAGAACGTCTATGAAATGCTGACAATTCAAGAAATTGTGAATAAAGCAAGAAATGAGAATATCGATTTCCTAACGGATCACAAACAAGACTTTTGGGTCAGTCACTATGGAAGTTAAAGGCTTTAAAATTGACTTCAAACTTGACGCTCCAACGCCGGCATCTCCACTTCAAACTTGACACCAGACTTGGCGCTACAATACTGGCTGATCATCTGGAATGGCTCAAAACCGTATGCATCCAGGCAATTTAACCTCAGTGGTGGGAAAACTTCTAAAAATGATAATCTGGGACAGAATTAAATGTAGATTAATTAAAGAAAACCAGCACTGATTTCTTTCGGGAAAATCATGGTTAACGAATTTGATTTGAGTTTTTTGAAGCAACGTGGATGGTTAATGAGGATAATGTGGTGTACTGGGATTTTCAAAAGGCATTTTATAAAGCACCACATGACAGGTTTCTCAGCAAAGTTTCGCTTGAGCTGCTAATCACTCAAAACCAGCTGCACTGGGCCAGAAATGTCGCTTGTATATCTGAGACCAGATTCCGGAGCAATTGCTCAACTCATTCATAGCAACAGACTCCCAGGAGGATGGCAGAAATTCTTTGGCGAGGTCATCGATGCATCACTGATGAAGTTAAGCCCCACAGACTCAAGGGAAACTTTAGTTTGTGAGTGACCAAAATGGCAAAGGCTCATTTGGGAATGCACCAAACACAATGCTACTTAATTGGAAACCTGCAGAAGCAAAGTTGAGGCATTGGAGGGAGTATACAAACTTCCAAACAAGCCATCTGCCCAACCTTTCAAGCACCAGCTGTACCATATGCAGTAGAGGCTGCAGATAATGCACTGAATTTATCAGCCATCTTAGAATTTATCAAGCCAGTGTCAAAGCAGATCATCCTCGAACCTAAGGGACTGCCTAAAAAGGAGAAGCCCATGGAATAAAAAGGACCACAGCAAACGAATTTCTCTGAGAGACGAGAAACAATTGTTTTTCAGACAGGAGGAGGTATCCAAAGGTTCACCATTGGATTGCTGCGCTTCTTGATCTATAATAATGACGTGCCGGAATTTTATCGACATACAGGAACAGCATTCTCTATTGGCCTCAGGCAGGATCTTATGAGCCTCGGGCAGGCGAGGTGGTAAAATTCTGGCAATAGATTTGGGTGTGCAGGGCACAATTTCAAACTTCATAATAGCAAGCAAGAAGAAAGGCAATATAAAATAAAGGTTACCATTTTAAAGGAGGTGCAGGAGCAGAGATACCTGGGGATATGTGTGCACAAATTGTTGAAGGTGGTACGGAGAGTTAAGAAAACAGTTAATTAGGCATTTGAGATCCTGGGTTTTAGAGAGACATTTTCTGCCGCTGATAAAGCTAATGTCTCTAAAGTTGATAAATCCAATGCATTATCTGCAGACTCTCTCCAAGGTTGGAAAATCCCACCTGAGGTCAATGGACCTTTGTATGGTCCATGTCCCGCCTGTTTTAATTCCTGTGGTGGGCGAGATGGTAAAATTCCACCCATTGAGTACAAAAGCAAGGAAATTATAGAACCTTTATAAGATACTTACTCTGACAAAGGGTCATCCAGACTCCAAATGTTGGCTCTGTTCTCTCCTCACAGATGCTGTCAGACCTGTTGAGATTTTACAGCATTTTCTGTTTTTGTTTCAGATTCCAACATCTGCAGTATTTTGCTTTTATCTTTAAGATAAGGGTTTATCCTGAACTGGGACATTGCGTCCAAATCTGGACACTGCACTTAAGGAAGGATGGGAAGGTATTGAAGAGCGTGCAGAAAACATTTACAAGAATGGGCTGAGAAACTTCAGTTACATGGACACATTGACAAACCCGGAGAGGCCTTTTGGAGGGAAGGGGGAGGAGTGACTTGATTATGATGTTGAAAATCATGGAGTGTCTGGACAGAGTAGGTAGGGTACTGTTCCCATTGGTGGAAAGGTGAAGAACCAAAGGGCAAAGATTTAAGTGATTTGCAAAATAAGCAATGATAATATGAGGAAAAACTGTAATCACTCAATAAGTGATTAGGATCTGCCATGCACTGCTGAGAATGTGATGGTGCCAAATTCAATCATGGCTTTCAAAGAAAGAATTGGATCATTTTTAAGAGAAAATAATTTGCAAGGCTATGGGGAAAAGGCAGAGTGAGATTAGATGAGTTCTTACTGAGAGCTGGCGTGGACATGACAAGCCAATAGTCTCCTTCTCAGCTGTAACTCATCTCTGATTCTATGTCTGATTTGTCCCTCAATTACATTTACCCACCTTAACGCCATAACCCTAACAAACATGTATCTCTGTCACCCTTAAATTCTCGTTGTCCGAGAATCCATAACGTTTTGGGAAGATTTTTAAAATTTATTTTATAGGATGTGGGCATCACTGGCTAGATCAATATTTGTTGCACACCCCTACTTCCTCTTAAGGTGGTGGTGAACTGCCTTCTTGAACTGCCAAGTGGTGTAGGTAAACCCACAGTGCTGTACATAGGGTATTCCAGGACTTTGACCCAGTGACAGTGAAGGAATGATGATATAGTTCCAAGACAGGATGTTATGTGGCTTGGAGGAGAACTTGAAGGTGGTCAGTAGTGCGAATGATACATGTCACATATCAGCCCAAGCATCAACATTGTCCAGGTCTTGCTGCTTTTGGACAAAGACCACTTTAGTATCTGAGGAGTTGCAAATGGTGCTGATCATTGTGCAATCATCAGCGAATATCCTGACTTAATGATGGAGAGAAGGTCATTGATGAAGCAGCTGAAGATGGTTGGGCCTAGGACATTACCCTGAGGAATTTCTGCAGAGATGTCCTGGAAATGAGATGATTGACCTCTCGTAATACAACCATCTTCCTTTGTGCCAAGTATGACTCCAACCAGTGGAGAATTTTCTCCATGATTCCCATTCACCTTAGTTTTGCTAAGGCTCCTTGATACCACACTCTGTCAAATACTGACTTGATGTCAAAGACATTCACTGTCATCTCACCTCTTGAGTTCAGCTTTTCTGTCCATGTTCTTGGATCAAAACTGTAATGAGTTCAGGAGATGAGTAGTCCTAGCAGAACATCAGTGAGCATGTACTGGCTGTGTCAGTGCTATTTAATAGCTCTTCAAATGACTCCTTCCATCACTTCACTGACACTCAAGGTTAGACCTGATGGGGAGGTAATTGGTAGGATTGAATTTGTCATGCTTTTTGTGAACAAGACATACATGGACAATTTTCCACCTGTTCCGGCAGATGCCAGTGTTGTAGCTGTACTGGAGCATCTTGGCTCGTGACAAAGATTGTTTTGGAGATCATCTCTAGCACTGCTGCTGGAATGTTGTCAAGGCCCAGAGCCTTTGCAATATCTTTAGTTACTACTTATATCAGGTGGCGTGAACTGAATTGGCTGAAGACTGGCATGTGAGATACTGGACATCTCTGGAGGAAGCCAAAATTGGAATCTTCTCCGCACTTTAGGCCAAAGATGGTTGTAAATGCAGCTTTACAAAGATTGTATTGTAAATGCAATCCCCCATCCTTGAGGGTAAGGATATTTAATATTTGTTTAAAATTGTCTACCACCATTCATAGAACATAGAACAGTACAGCACAGAACAGGCCCTTCGGCCCACGATGTTGTGCCGAGCTTTGTCTGAAACCCAGATCAAGCTATTTCCTCCCTATCATCCCGAAGTACTCCATGTGCCTATCCAATAGCTTCTTAAATGTTCCTAAAGTTTCTGACTCCACTATCCCTGCAGGCAGTCCATTCCACACCCCAACCACTCTCTGAGTAAAAAACCTACCTCGGACATCCTTCCTATATCTCCCACCATGAACCCTATAGTTATGCCCCCTAGTTACCGCTCCATTCACCCGAGGAAATAGTCTTTGAACGTTCACTCTATCTATCCCCCTCATCATCTTATAAACCTCTATCAAGTCTCCTCTCAACCTCCTCCGCTCCAAAGAGAAAAGCCCAAGTTCCCTCAACCTTTGCTCATAAGACCTACCCTCCAAACCAGGCAGCATCCTGGTAAATCTCCTCTGCACTCTTTCCAGTGTCTCCACATCCTTCTTGTAGTGTGGTGACCAGAACTGCACACAATATTCCAAATGTGGTCTCAGCAAGGTCCTGTACAGTTGCAGCATAACCCCACGGCTCTTAAACTCCAACCCCCTGTTAATGAATGCCAACACACTATAGGCCTTCTTCACGGCTCTATCCACTTGAGTGGCAACCTTCAGAGACCTATGGATATGAACCCCAAGATCTCTCTGTTCCTCCACATTCTTCAGAACCCTACCTTTGACCCTGTAATCCACATTTAAATTTGTCTTACCAAAATGAATCACCTCGCATTTGTCAGGGTTAAACTCCATTTGCCATTCTTGAGTGTCACAACTGGTGTTGTGACCAGTATCAGAGATTATGGAGGGGAAACGGTGTTAGAGGAGGCTGAGCAGTGATGTGAGTGGTTGAGGAAGAAACCTAACAAAGACAAGAGATTTAAAATCTCTTCAGGTCAATGAACTTAAGGGATATGTATTCATAAAATCAGAAGAATTAGGAGAAGTTGTAGACTATTCTGCCAATCAAACTCAGCCATTTGATAAGATCGTGGCTCATCTGACTGGCTTTACCTTCACTTTCCTGCCTGCTCCCATAACCTTTGACTCCCTTTTTAATCAGAAATCTGTCTTACTCAGCCTTGAATATATTCAATGACCCAGTCTCCACTGTTCTCTATGGAAGAACATTCCAAGGAGAGTTCCTCTCAGGATCTACTCTCAGCACCTCCCTTGTTGAGCCCCTTCAGAACCTCACATGTTTCAATAGCATCACCTCCCATTCCTCCAAACTGCACAAAGTATAGGCCCAACCTGCTGAACCTTTGCTCATTAGACATGATAAAGGGCATCAGTGCAATTAGGTTTTGCCACAAGGCCTCCCCAGATTGCTCGGTGCAGGATTCAAGCTGGAGCTGGGACAGGAATATCCAAAGGCTTGAGCACTGGATAAGCAGTGAGAAAGCACTGCTCAGTAGCTGACTGGAAACCTGGGCCAATATTTCAGATAGGGTCTGGTCAAGTTTAAGGAGAACTTTCTCCCTGTGGAATTGGGTTGATAACTCTAATTTATCCTGTCGAGCTGAACATGTGACATCTGCCAGCAGTGTGAACATTGTGAGGGAACCCAGAGTTATAAGATTAAAAAGCGTGATTTCCCCTGTGAAGTCGGGATAAAAATCAAAAGCTGGATTCGTCTGCTGCACAAAGGTTCAGAGGTTTATAAGCATTCCTTGGCATAACTGTGTGCTCAAGGACACTAACATCATGGTGCATACAATATGATATATCCTTCTTCATCAGGCAGTTTGTGAATAACAGGAACTGGCGTCTACATCACCACAGCAAGGCATTGATAAATTGTAAGATACCATAGTCTAACAATGATGTGGAGATGCCGGCATTGGACTGCTGAAGGAAGCTCATCCCTCTGAATTATTCCTGGCATTGTTCACTCCCCCAACCCTCCTGATGATGCTCATTCCCTGCACCACATAACAATGATCATCACTCTGCAACCTCCCCCCGCCCCCCCACCTTGTAAATGTTCACCCACTGCGCAGCCCCCACCTACTGAAGGAGCAGCGCTCTGAAAGCTCGTGATTCCAGATAAACCTGTTGGACTTTAACCTGGTGTTGTGGGACTTCTTACTATAATCTAACAATGGATAACATTAAGGATGGCCTTAAATCACTTGTCAATGAATTCTGGAAGCAGAGTGAAACAAGAAAGTGTCCACCATCTACATCTCACAGTATCATATTTACTCGAAGAATGTTGACGAAAACAAAAGATGTTGGGGACAATTTTCTGCGCATGCGCTGATCTGTCAGTGGGGAGATTGAGCACGCAAACTGCACACCCTCCCCCCACCCCACCAAATTGCTGGCCTCCCGATCGCCATCTTCCCCGACCAAACCCCATGATCGTCTGCCTCCATGACTTCTCCAATGGCTGGCTTACCCAACCGACACCCCTCATGACCAGCCCCAATTGCCCTCCTCCTGCTTAACCCCACCGATCCCGAATGTAGAGTGCGCAGCAGGGTCCCCCACCACTACCGATCAGCCTCGTCCTCAGAAGGCCCCACTCCCTTGGCACTGCTGGGTGTCCGGTGGAACCCCACCCCTTGACCTCCCGGAGTGCATGGGGGTGCCTCAATGGTCTCTGTCCCCACCAACGGAGTGATCATGCCTGGTCCTTGTTGATGGAAACCAGCTTCAGTCCCTGCTGGTGGGAACCTCAGCTGGCTGGGGGGTGGGTGCAGAGGGAGCATGAACGAGCCTCAATGGTATCATCCAGGCTCACTCATGATATGGAAATTGGAATTTCCACATGGTAATCAGTCTCACACTAATTTCCCGCATGAGGCTGATGACGTTCTTAAAAAAAGGGCCATTTCTCAGCCTGCTGGCTACTTCAGTGCAGCAGGCCAGGAAAATTGCACCTGTTGCCCAGCATGTGTGCTTTTTGCTGGTTCAGTTTCTTTATGGGTTTTTAGATTCACTCCAGCATCTTTCATGGTAAAAGTATAACTACTGTAGTGTGACAGTGATAGTTCTCCCCTTAATTGGGATCGTGCCATCTTACTGTCCTCTGTAAATTTCTACTGAGGGATTTAAAATATATACTCTCCAAATATTGATAGGTATCTTAAATATCTACCTGGAACATTATTTAAATTGACAAGGTACTTGCTCCCTGTGTGGATGAGGAAAAGGACTGTAGGGAGGATAAGCTAACTGACCACTGCACTGTGGCACAGGCAGCCATTCAAGAGGGGGGAGTAAAAAGAAAAGTGGTAGTGGGAAGCGATTCTATAATTAGGGAGACAGATAGCATCCTTTGTAAGCAGGATAAAGAGTCCCGCATGGTATGTTGCCGACCTGGTGCCAGGGTAAGGGACATATCTAACCGGTTTGAAAGGATATTGAAGTGGGAGGGGGATGGGGTGGATGGATCCAGTTGCTGTGGTCCATGTAGTGACAAACATGGGCAGGAATAGACAGGAGGACCTGTTTGGGGAATATCAGGAACTAGGAACCAAATTAAAGAACAGGTCCTCAAGGATTATAATCTCTGGATTATTACCCGAGCCACATGCGAATTGGCGAAGAGAGAAGAAGATTAGGGAGGTAAACACGTGGCTAAAGGAGTGGTGTGGGGAAGAGGGGTTCCATTTTGTGGGGAACTGGCATCAGTATTGCAACAAGAGAGAACTGTACTGATGGGATGGGCTCCACCTGAACTGATCTGGGACCAGGACCCTAGCGGAAAGGCTAAATAGGGAAGTCACAAGGACTTTAAACTAGTAAATGGGGGGTGGGGGGCAGGGGCAGAGCTCAGTAGAAGTTAGTAAAGTTTCCAGAACTAGTCGTAGAGTAGAGAGTATGGAAATTGGCAGGAATAAAACTTCAGGCACAACAGATAAAGGGACAACTATGGGAAGAAGGGCAGTCAACACAGCACTGAGGGTGCTGTACCTAAATGTGCGCAGTATCTGGAACAAGGTAAATGAGCTGGAAGCACACATTGTAATTGAAGGGTACGATGTTGTGGGCATCACAGAGACGTGGCTGCAAGGGGATCAGAGGCGGGATCTGAATATCCAAGAATATGTGTCCTATCAAAAGGACAGGCAGATGGGTAGAAGAGGCGGTGTTGCCTTGTTGGTAAGAAACAAAATTAATCATTAGTAATGGGGAAGGGATGGGTAGAATTGTGTGGGTAGAGCTGAGGAATCGCAAAGGGAAAAAGATCTCGATTGGAGTTATGTACTAGCAGTACTCAGGATCCTTGTTGGACCGAAAATAAATCAGGATATAGAAAAGGCAATATTACAGTAATGTGGGGGGATTTCAACATGCAAGATGGACTGGGAAAATCAAGTTGGTAGCAGACCCCAAGATAAAGAATTTGTGGAATGTCTATGGGATGTTTTTTTGGAGCAGCTTGTGCTGGAACCCACTGGGGAACAGGCACTTCTGGATTTGGTGATGTGTAATGAGGCAGACTTGATCAGGGAACTTAAGTTTAACCTTTGCTGTGCGTTTTCTTCACTACAGTAATAATAAAATGTAGGTGATTTGGACTCAGGTTTTAAATTGATCGAAAGCATCCGAGTCTGGAAATTAGAATATTGATTGCGAATAAGCATATTAAAAGCAAGAAGTGAAAATGCCAATCTGAGGCTGATTTATAGGCTCTTTAAATATTGGTGCTTAATTGTTGTTTACTGAAAGGGCTCTGATGTGTGCCACCATGAGGTTATAAGGCGAAACCTCAGGAATGCTAATTTTCAATGACCTTCTGCAAACGACAAAGACAAAATAAACACGCAGCTGAAACACAAGGACCTCAACTTGACAAGGTCAAGGTCACCGTAGCTCTATAAAGAGCTTATATATTGATACTGGAAGGAAACAACTCAGTGCTCCAGTAGGATTGTCCCATTGCTTTGTAATCAAAGTTCAATAGCCAAATGGCTTTCACAATGGCCCTGTTTTAGTTTTTGTTCAATTTATTAATACACAGGGTAATAGAATTTTGGCTATGGGAGAAGTAGTGACATTGGATTATTAGCTAGTGACATTACCGCAGAGGCCGAGGCTACTATTTTGGGACACTGTTCAAATCCTACCAGGGCAGCTGGTGGAATTTAAATTCAATGAATAAAAATTAAAGCCATTCTCAGAAATGATGATTATGAAACTATTGTCAATTGTTGTCAGAGTATCTTATGAAGGTTCTATAATTTCCTTGCTTTTGTACTCAATGGGTGGAATTTTACCATCTCGCCCACCACAGGAATTAAAACAGGCGGGACATGGACCATACAAAGGTCCATTGACCTCAGGTGGGATTTTCCGACCTTGGAGAGAGTCTGCAGATAATGCATTGGATTTATCAACTTTAGAGACATTAGCTTTATCAGCGGCAGAAAATGTCTCTCTAAAACCCAGGATCTCAAATGCCTAATTAACTGTTTTCTTAACTCTCCGTACCATCTTCAACAATTTGTGCACACATATCCCCAGGTATCTCTGCTCCTGCACCTCCTTTAAAATGGTAACCTTTATTTTATATTGCCTTTCTTCTTGCTTGCTATTGTGAAGCTTGAAATTGTGCCCTGCACACCCAAATCTATTGCCAGAATTTTACCACTGATGCGCGATTAAATCACTCGGGAGGTTAGATCGTACCCGGGAAATAAAGGCTTTTATTAGTAACAAGAATGGAGCATACTATATAACAATACAATCCCAGACTAAAGGGTCACCAGGCAGTGCAGTGACCTTTATACTCCTCCAGGTAGGCGGAGCCAACTGGAGTGTACCACAGAACAATATCAACAGGTAGAACACCCCAACCCTAACCCCAACAGTGACAACAGTAACATATCTACAAATACCCACAGTGCTGACCATCTATGGTTCAGTACCCATAGTGGTAACGATCTATGGTTCACCACAACCACTTCGCCTGCCCGAGGCTCATAAGATCCCGTCTGAGGCCAATAGAGAATGCTGTTCCTGTATTTCGATAAAATTCCGGCACGTCATTATTATAGATCAAGAAGCGCAGCAATCCAATGGTGAACCTTTGGATACCTCCTCCTGTCTGAAAAACAATTGTTTCTCGTCTCTCAGAGAAATTCGTTTGCTGTGGTCCTTTTTATTCCATGGGCTTCTCCTTTTTAGGCAGTCCCTTCGGTTCGAGAATGATCTGCTTTGACACTGGCTTGATAAATTCTAAGATGGCTGATAAATTCAGTGCATTATCTGCAGCCTCTACTGCATATGGTGCAGCTGGTGCTTGAAAGGTTGGGCAGATGGCTTGTTTGGAATTATTATCAACAATTATGCCACCTCTTCAAATCTTAATTGCAATCAATGGTTGGGAGACAGATTCACCGATATATAGACTTGACCACAGTAAAAAATCTTTCAATTCCTTTTTGAACAATTGGAGCATACAATAGCTTGTATATTAATTGTATTTCACTGTATACATTAACTGGGGAATTCATTTGTGCCTCCATAGAAAGAAAGACGGAAACTGCGGTTTTTGGCTGAGGAGGTAACTGTATAACGTATATCTCTGTAAATTAATGCTTATAAAAGATTGGCTTCAGTTCTATCCTTCACCTGGTCTTCTGGATTATAACTTGTTCTATTGGTCAAGAAGTGGGAAAAATACCTCTTGATATCTAAACTACTTCTTACCCAAATAATATTTATGTGATCTGGTCCTCCAAAGTCTACCAACCTCAAATTATTGTTCATATGGGCCAAGACTAATGCTGTCATTATTTTAAAGATCTCCTCAAAGTTCATGCTTTCTAAAATTAAAAGCTCTCTACCTTTACTCTGATAAGGTCCTTTAAATTACATGTTAATCTCGCTATATCTTTTATAATGTTATTTTACCTACCATTTGAAAATATGAATTACCGTTCTTTCATTGTCACTAGATCCAAATCCTCGAAACTTCCTGTTCCTACTTAATAGCACCGAGGAGTCCCTTTACTACAGGGACTGCAACAGTTCAGGAAGAAAACCCATCACCACTTTCTCAGAACGAGGGATGGCAGTAAATGTCACCTTTGCTATCGGCCATGCCATATTCTAAAGTTGGGCCAAATAGCCTGTTTCGGTGTTGTAATTTATATGTGATCACATTAAGTCTTTGTGATTATGCAACAGTGTGATTACCAAGAATTAGAAATAGAAGTTATCTTCCTGTGGTCAATTTATAAGTTAATTTAAAACTGCTTCTTAATCAGCACATAATTGTAAATGTTTACCAGGCTCGTGCTTTGCTGTTAAAAAGCAACGTTAAGAGTAACAACTGTAATATTCATAGAAGTTCACTCTAAAAGTGCATATTTCTAGCAAAGTATAAAAGCAGACCTTTACAGATTTTTCTACAATACATTTTTCTGAGAAATTAAATTCAAGCATAAAATAATTCAACTTTCATGTCTTACAAGTGGATTTTATACAGATGTATCAGACAGTGGACACTTTCATTAAAAGCAATATTTCATTGAAAGTACATTTGTTTTTAATAATATGCTTCAGCATCTCCTTCACATTATGGGGGCAATCACTGCTCCTTTCTCCGGAATGCAATTTTTAAGCTACCTGTAAATGGGAAAACAGCATGCCCAATAATTTGAAGTCGAAGTATGTTCAAATATGAAAATAGGAATGGTGCGCTGCTGCAAGACTCTGGTTGCAAATTTTAACTTAAGTTGGGAGTATGCTCTGACAATGCTCTCCCTATTTACATCATGCAGTGCAGACTAACCAAAAACGTATTGGTAACACCTACACAAAAGGGACCAAATATTATTTTTATTTTACTACTGTGGAGCCAGGAACATCAGGACCCAGCCTGAAACGAACGGGATAGCTTTCAAAGATCCCAGTAATTCCGCACATGAGTGTCGTTTGAACAAATGTTGCACACCATGTGCCACCGACCGTTCCAGCTCTGAAAGGAGACAGTGCAACACCTGTGCCACTTGTTGCAGGATCTGGTACCTTGGGGCAGGGTGGACATCCACTCTCGGTGGCTGTCAAATTGACAGCCGCTTTAAACTGTTGTGCCACGGGCTCCTTCCAGACTCCCAGCGGAGTTGTATGTAGCATTTCACCATCAGCTCTCCATACCTGTGTCAATGAGGTCATGAATGCCCTTATGCCCGGGTTGGCCAATATGTCAAATTTCACCTGGATCAGGCTCAGCGGGAACCCTGGGCTGCAGGATTCGTGGCCATTGCAGGTATGCCCAATATGCAGGGGGCTATAGACTGCACCCACGTTGCCCTCAAGGCCCTGGTCAGGAATCCACGACGATTCATCAACAGAAAGGGGTTCCACTCCCTAAGTTGGTTTGTGACGAGATGAAATCACGCACATCTGCACGAAAAACCCCGGCAGCGTGCATGACAGTTTTATTCTGAGGAGCTCAGACATACTGGAGGCCTTTGAGAAGGAGCCCAGAGTGCAGGGAGGGCTCATGGGTGACATTGGTAACCCGCTTTGGACTTGACTGATGACTGGTGCGGAGGCCTGAGACTGAGGTGGACACTTGCTGTAATGAGGCCCATGTTGTCACCCGCTGTATAATAGAGGTGCATCGCGCTCCTGAAAATGCGGTTCCAGTGCCTGGACCACTCTGGCGGGGCCCTACAATACAGCGCCCCCCTGATTTCTTCCACCATCGTGGTGGTGTGCTGTGTCCTTCACAACCTGGCGCAGCAGAGAGTTGACTTATTGGAAGAAGACGTGGAGGCTGACCCGCCGGGCGTCGCTGGGGAGGAGGCTGCCCAGCAGGAGGAGGAGGAGGAAGAGGAGGAGGAGGAGGACCACACCGAGTAACACCACCCAGACGCTGGAGGGCTGGCAGCAAGATTCAGACATGCGAGGGCGATGAGGGAGGACCTGATCACCAGGTGCTTCGCTTACAAGGGGCCTGTGTTTCTGCTCGTGGGTTCCATTCTGCCCCCACCCCCAAATCCTACTGTTTCCTGAAACATTGTAACACCAGAGCCTGGGTATGCTGTGTTAGCAAGTTTCTTTGGCAGGCAGGAGGTTGACATCAACTCGCTCAGCACCATGATGATGATGCCCTGGTGCAAATTAGTCTGACTCCTACCTGAGCTCCATATGCATGCTGGCACCTGGGCCCACGTCTGTGTAGTGAGTAAGGGATCAGTGAACCCCCATACAGGAGTCTCGGGGCGGGTGGAGTGGGGGAGGGGAGGGAATCGCTCGTGGGTTCTGGGGAACCAATGGCTTCATTTTCTCAATGACACAGCATTGAGGGGCCTCCCCAGTTGACATCAACATGAAGGATCCCACCGGCGACTGTCAGGGTAACTGCATCCCCATTCAAAGCAAATCTGAGACAAATTAGTCACAGGTGGGTGGTGAAAAAACATTTATTGTTTACAATAAGTGTCTAAATAAAAAGTGCCAACAGAAAAACATGTGAACAGAAAACTGTAAGGTGCTTAAAAATCTATGTAACCAGTGCAGCTCTTCACCTGTGCCATCTCAGTGCAACTACAACTTCCGAACCTTACGTGGCTTACCACGATGTATTTGTGTCTCCCCAGAATGTACATCCGAAGTGGAGGGGGCCAGCTGCCTACCTTGCCCCATGGCCTGTGATGTGCTTGGTGGGCATCCTCTGGAGGGCCTGGACCTTGAAGGCCTGGCCGGCTTCCAGGTGTCTGGGATGTACCCGTGACACCCTCTTCATCCCGCTGCCCCTGAGATGCCCCGGTGTCAGGAAGGGGGGAGTCAGAAGGTGCAGCCACAGCCTCGTGGCTGGAAGGCTCCGGAATAGGCTCCAGCCCTTCCTCCTCCCTTGGGGTTCCTGTGGGCCCCTGGGTCACTCCATGGGATAATGGTGCTTCTGCAGTGAGCTCCAGAAGCTCTGGCGTCACCTGGCCCTACCAGACCTGGAGTCCACCTACGTTCTGCCCATGGTGGTCGAGCTCTCTGTGATGGCCACCTGAGTCGAGGGCCCACCTGTCAATGGCTGCAGCAAGTGCCCTCTGAAAGTGGGCCATGCTCTGCAGTCCCTCAGCCATGACCCTCTGTGACTGGGCCACATTCTCAAGGGCTGCTGCCATTGCCCTCTGTGCCTCAGTGCTGTCCCGCTGGGTCTTGTGCAAGCTCTCGAACCTCTCAGCCATGGGCCGCAGAACCTCGAGAAGCCTATTGAATCCCTCAGCTGTGGCCCTCTGGGAATCTGTTCTAACTCGGCCATCACTTGGAGCCTGCCACTCATGGTGAGGAATCCCTGCCCTTGGCTTTCCACCGCGGATGCCACCCTTGCAGCGTTGGCCTGGGAACCACGCAAGACAGGCAATAGCTAGTCCGTCTGAAAGCTTTGAGATTCCTCCCAACAGCCTCGCAGTCCATCCAGTGTGGCTGTCAGCGCCTCCTGCATTCCCTGGCTCTGTTGCTGCATCTCCAGCAGCTGAGAGAGAAGCCTGGGGCCAGCTGAGTCCTCACTTCCAGCAGGCCCCCACATGCCAGAGGTCTTGAAAGTTCCCTCTTTCACCCGATTTACCTTATCAGATGTGTCGTGCTCACCAGAGAGTGACCCAGAAACTTCAACACTCACTGGACCCACCGATGTGAGAGTATCTGGAATCGTGAGTTGTGAAGTGGAAGCTACACCAAAAAGGTGCCACCCTCGGAGGTCCCTTCACCCGCTTCCTCCAAGGAGTCTTTGGAGCTGTCAGTCTCAGGATGGGCTGGAGCTGTAGTAGGGGCCTCGATTCCAGATGGCTCTGCAGCATCCGGATCTGCTCCTGCAATACTGTACACAAGGTAAGTGCAAGGGAAGGAGAGGAATCTGGGATTCAAAAAACTTGATTCACATTTCTCCATTGAACGGAGAACAAAGCATAAAGAAAATTACAGCATAGAAACAAGCCCTTTGGCCCTCCAAGCCTGCAGCGACCACGTTGCCATCTGAATTGTAACTCCCAACCCTTCCGGGGACCATATGCCTCTAGACCCATCCCATTCAAGTATTTGTCAAACTTTTTTCAAAATTTCTTAAAGGTCACGATCATATCTGCTTCCACGACCTCTCCCGGCAGCGAGTCCCAGGCACCCACCTCCCTCTGTGTAAATAAAAATACTTCATGCAGCTCCTTTAAATCTTGCCCCTTGCACCCAAAACCTATGCCCCCTATAATTGACTTAAATTGAATGGAAGATTGACAGGTGTTCACTTCTCGACTCCAGCCCGTCCATGCTGACACTGGCAACTCGGATGTCCTCCTCTCTGGATAGCTCCAGCACGCACTCTTCGAAGGAGGTGAGGACCCGGAGATCAGGATCACCACTCCCTGTCCGCCCTTTCACGAGTGTTATGGGCATTCTTCTCCTGTGGAGATAGGAGCCATGAAATAAATGATGGTGTGACTCCTGCAGAGTATCAAGTGGTGGTCCTCAGAGGGCAAGCGCAGTGGTACTCTTGGGAGTGGGGGGAGGGAGGAGATGCTTTGGGGTCAGGGGCTGGAAGCATGCAGGGTGCTGGGGATAGGAGGATCTGGGGGCGATTTGGGGAAAGATGTTAGATGGGGTTAACCACTCACCCTTGCTGCCCGGATGAGGTCATTGACCTTTTCGTGACACTGCTTCGCAGTTCTGGGGGCCAGTGCCATGGCACTGAGGCAGAAACTAACTCCCAGGCTGCTTTCCCGTCAGCTCCCCTGGGTTTGCGTCCTGCTGGGGGGAAGAGTGCGCCCTGCCTTGCCACTGCAGCATTCAGCAACCTGCTGAGGTCGCCCTCAGTGAATTTGGGCGCTGACTTTGCCACTTGTTCCTGCACTGTCTGCCTGCCTGTCCATCCTTGGGGTTTTTTGGAGCCTTGTTAGGGCAGATCAGCTGCAGACAGTTTGGGAGAGTATTCCAGCAAGTTAAATTCAGTTTGCTTGTTAGCTTGATGGGAAAGCAAGTGAGCACTTGCAGGTGTGCTGATGTGCGTGTTGGTCTGTGCCTCTATGATGAGAGGGAGGTGGCATACAGTGATCGGAGTCATGGGGATCATGGGGAGATGGGGACCTTGTGCAGGAGGGTCCAAGGTGGGGGGGGGGGGGGGGAGGAGTCGCTGTCACTCTGCCTGTGATCGGTGGGGGGATGAGAGGGTCCACTGCCACTCTGTCTGCGATCACTGGGGGGATGGGTGTGATCTGTCTGGGTGGCGGGCAGTAAGGGGGTCAGTAATGTTGGGGGGGGTTCCAATGTCCGTGTGAGCCAGGGGAGGCATTATCCGGCCCGGGAGGGATCTGGCAGGGGAGCAGCATTATTTGCTTTTTGTGCGTGCGCAGTTGGAGACTCTGATTGAAGCTGCAGGGTTTTGGGCATGTTAATCCCTGCCCACAGGCTTCTGCAACGAGGATTGGACGCGAACAACGAGCTCAAAAGACAGATCTGAAATTCTCCATGTTTCAAGTCCGCCCAGCACTTGCACAAAAAATGGTAAAATACCGCCCAATATTTATCAGACTCTACTATTGTACTTAATTAAATTATAAAACTATCACTCTTTTTACAGGACTCTTCAGTAAATAGTCTTAAATCTCTGAGTAAACAGTGTGCTGCACCCTATCCAAAGATCCCTATTACGACATTTAAACTATTTGTCTGAAAAGACTGGTAATACCTGTTCAATAAGGCTGTTCCTCGGTCTTTTTGGCTGATGTTTCAGGATCTGCAGTTTGTCCATTTGGGCTTCCCCTCTCGTCTAGGGCTGGTTCTGAACTTCGGGTCATCTCACCGGGTGATCTGGTGGGTCTGGTCAGTCCGATGGTACGTGTCACGCGATACAAGGAGCTGGAGATGCTGTGCTGCTTGGCTGTCAGTCGAAGGTGCTCTCTGGAGATGCTGTTGAAGAAAGTGCAAAAGGTGGAGGGAGAACTGGGGCTCCAGGTTGTTCCTGACGGGGTGATTTTACCCGTTGTGCCCGTTTTTGGACGCGGTACAGTGGGGGGTAAAGTGATTAGTGCGAGTGCCACCAGTTTGCGTGCCCGGTGCCATTTTACGAGCGCCGGATTTCCGGCGCGGTCAACCTCTCGCCAGAAATGGAGGAGAAGCAAGTTAATGTATTTAAATTTATTTAAATGCTGTTCAACATCTGCTTATCGAGTCCAGTGCTCAATCGTCCGGGTTCTACTGCCATTATGACCTCGCCAGGAAAGGTTCGTGTCGGCGAGGAATAGACATGCTCCCCATGAAAGGGGAGCAGTCAACTTCGCCTCGCCATTGGAACTGGAGGCCACAGAGCTCCCCAGGGAGGCCAAGGGCAAGGGGATGTGCCCCTTGAGCAGTGCCACCCTGGCACCTGGGCAATGCCAATCTGGCAAAGTGAATAAGAATAAGGAACCTTGGTTCTCGAGGGATATTGGAACTCTGATAAAGAAGAGAGAGATGTATGACATGTAAAGGCAATAGGGAGCAAATAAGATGCTTGAGGAGTATAAAAAGGGCAAGAAACTACTTAAAAAAGAAATCAGGAGGACAAAAAGAAGACATGAGGTTGTTTTGGCAGATAAGGTGAAGGATAATCCTGAGAGCTTCTACAGGTATTTTAAGAGCAAAAGGATAGTAAGGGATAAAATTGGTGCTCTTGAAGATCAGAGTGGTCGGCGATGTATGGAACCAAAAGAAATGGGGGAGATATTAAATGGGTTTTTTGCATCTGTATTTACTAAGGAAACTGGCATGGAATCTACGGAAATAAGGCAAACAGTAGGGAGGTCATGGAACCTATACAGATTAAAGGGGAGGAGTTCGACAGGAGCAAAGAAGAGAGGAGCGATTTGTGTGTTCAGCTAAAGGGGTAAGAAATTGATTATTTTAACTTACTTTTTCGCGGGGTTTGTCGTTTTAGGAGTTTAGATTTGAAAAGCGGAAGTCGGCCGCCCGCGGGGCGACCTGGGAAGGAATTTAGTTTTTTTTTAAGCGTGCAGGAGGTTTAAAAAGCAAGCTGCAGTATACAGTGGGCAACATTGAGAGTGGGCAGTGGAGTGAGAAGGGAGCAGAGTGAGAGCTGAAAGGCTTTGGCTCAGCGGGCTTCAGCGTAAACAGGCAGAGGCAGGGTAGGTCCCCCCCTGCAACGTTTAACTCTTATTTCTTCCCCTGCGGATTCTGAGGAAAAAGGGAAATATGAATGTGAAGCCAGCTTGCTGTGCTCAGTGCCGGATGTGGGAGGTCGTGGAGTTGCCTAACCTCCCAGAGGTACATATCTGCGCGAGGTGTATTGAGCTGTGGCTCCTAAGGGACCGAGTTAGGGAACTGGAGCTGCAGCTCGAGGACATTCATCTGGTCATGGAAAACAAGGAGGTGACAGATAGGAGTTATATACAGGTGGTAACACCGGGGCCACAAGGATCAGGCGAGTGGGTCACAGTTAGGAAAGAGTCAGGTGGATCAGAGTACCCCAGTGGTTGTGCCCCTTAAGAATAAGTACTCTTGTTTGAGTACTGTTGGGGGCGACAGCCCACTTGGGGGAAGCAGCAGTGGTCGTGCCTCCTGTGCGGAGTCCAGCCCTGTAGCAAAAAAAGGAAAGGAAAGGAGTCCGAAGGCGAGTGGGGACTCCACAGTGAGGGTGTCAGACAGGCGTTTCTGTGGAAGAAGTCGAGAAACGCAGATGATGGTTTGCCTCCCTGGAGCCGGGATCAAGGATGTTTCCGACAGGGTTCAAGAAATCCTTAAGTGGGAGGGAGAGGAGCCAGAGGTTGTGGTGCATACTGGTACTGCCGACGTAGGCAGGAAAGGGGAAGGGGTTATGAAAAGAGAATATTGGGAGTTAGGTGGGAAGTTAAGTAAAAGGAACACAAAGGTCGTAATCTCAGGATTGCTACCTGTGCCACGAGACAGTGAGGGAAGGAACGGAATAAGGTGGAGGATGAATGAGTGGCTGAGGGATTGGAGCAGGGGGCAGGGATTCAGGTTCCTGGATCATTGGGACCTCTTTAGGGGCAGGTGCGACCTGTACAAAAAGGACAGGTTTCACTTCAATCCCAGGGGGACCAATATTCTGGCGGGAAGGTTTGCTAAGGTTACTGGGGACGGTTTAAACTAGAATGGTTGGGGGGTGGGAATCAAAATGTGGTGACTGGGAGAGAGGAGGTTAGAGTAAAAGTAAAAGGGGCTGGTCGGCAGTGTGAGAGGGAGGATAGGCAGGTGAAGGGGAAGGGGAGCTCTCAGACCGAAGGGTTGACGTGTGTTTATTTTAACACAAGGAGTATAGTGAACAAAATGGATGAACTCAGAGTGTGGATCGCTGCTTGGAAGTGTGATGTGGTGGCCATTACAGAGACTTGGTTATCTCAGGGTCAGGACTGGGTACTTCAAGTGCCGGGTTTCAGATGTTTCAGGAGGGACAGGTGGGGGAGTGGCAATGTTGATCAGGGATAGTGTCACAGCTGTAGAAAAGATGGTTGCCACGGAAGGACTGTCTACGGAATCTCTGTGGGTGGAGGTTAGGAACAGGAAGGGGTCGGTAATTTTACTGGGTGTTTTCTATAGGCCGCCCAATAGTAGCAGAGATGTGGAGGAGCAGATTGGGAAGCAGATTCTGGAGAGATGTGATAATAACAGAGTGGTTGTGATGGGAGATTTTAATTTCCCAAATATCGATTGGAATATCCCTAGGGTAAGGGGTTTAGATGGAGAGGAGTTTGTTAGGTGTGTTCAGGAGAGCTCCCTGACACTGTAAGTGGATAAGCCTACAAGAGGAGAGGCTGTGCTTGATTTGATATTAGGGAATGAACCTGGGCAGGTGTCAGATCTATCAGTGGGAGAGCATTTTGGGGATAGTGATCATAACTCTATCTCCTTTACACTCGCATTGGAGAGAGATAGGATCAGCCGAGCTAGGAAAGTGTTTATCTGGAGTAAGGGCAACTATGATGCGATTAGGCAGGAAATTAGAGGCATAAATTGGAAGGAGGTTTTCTCAGGGAAATGTACGGAAGAAATGTGGCAAATTTACAAGGAAAATTTGTCTGGAGCTCTGCACGGCAATGTTCCAGTGCGACAGGGGAGTTATGGGAGGTTACAGGAACCGTGGTGCACGAAAGCTGTAACGGATTTAGTCAGGAAGAAAAGAAAAGCCTACAAAAGGTTCAGGGAGCTAGGTAATGTTCGAAATCTAGAAGAGTATACGACGAGTAGGAAGGAACTAAAGAGGGAAATTAGAAGAGCCAGGAGGGGACATGAGAAGGCCTTGGCAGACAGGATAAAGGAAAACCCCAAGGCATTCTACAAGTATGTGAAGAGTAAGAGAATAAGATGTGAAGGAGTAGGACATATCAAATGTGACGGTGGGAAAGTCTGTATTGAACCGGTTGAAATAGCAGAGGTACTCAATGAATACTTTGCTTCAGTATTCACAGTGGAAAAGGATCTTGGTAGTTGCAGCGCAGACTTGCAGTGGACTGAAAAGATTGAGCATGTGGGCATTAGGAAAGAGGATGTGTTGGAGCTGTTGAAAAGCATCAAGTGAGATAAATCGCCAGGACCGGATGGGATGTACCCCAGGTTACTGTGGGAGGCGAGGGAAGAGATTGCTGATCCTCAGGCGATGATCTTTGCATCGTCAATGGAGACGGGAGAGGTTCCAGAGGATTGGAGGATGGCGGATGTGGTTCCGTTATTCAAGAAAGGGAGAAGAGATATCCCAGGAAATTATAGGCCGGTGAGTCTAACCTCAGTGGTAGGTAAGTTGATGGAGAAGATCCTGAGAGGCAGGATTTATGAACGTTTGGAAAGAAATAGTATGATCAGAAGTAGCCAGCACGGCTTTGTCCGAGGCAGATCATGCCTTACGAGTCTGATTGAGTTTTTTGAAGATGTGACTAGACACGTAGACGGGGCAAGAGCGGTAGATGTGGTTTATATGGATTTCAGTGAGGCGTTTGATAAGGTGCCCCATGCAAGGCTTATGGAGAAAGTGAAGGGGCATGGGATACAAGGGGACGTTGTTTTGTGGATTCAGAACTGGCTTGCCCACAGAAGGCAAAGCGTGGTTGTAGATGGGTCTTTTTCAGAGTGGAGGTCGGTCACCAGTGGGGTGCCCCAGGGATCTGTTCTGGGACCCTTGCTCTTTGTGATTTTTATAAATGGCCTGGATGAGGAAGTGGAACTGGGTTGGCAAGTTTGCTGATGACACAAAGGTTGGAGGTGTTGTGGATAGTGCAGAGAGATGCTCGCAGTTGCAACGAGACATAGATAAGATGCAAGACTGGGCGGAGAAGTGGCAGATGGACTTCAACCCAGATAAGTGTGTGGTGGTTCATTTTGGCAGGTCGGATAGGATGGAAGAATATAATATTAAGGGTAAGACACTTGGCAGTGTGGAAGAACAGGGGGATCTTGGGGTCTGGGTTCATAGGACGCTCAAAGCGGCGTCGCAGGTAGAGGCTGTGGTTAAGAAGGCGTATGGAATACTGGCCTTCATCAAGAGGCAATGGATGTTGTCTACATGGACTTCAGTAAGGCCTTTGACAAGGCCCCGCATGGGAGTTTAGTCAGGAAGGTTCTTTAGAAATCGGGAGATAATGCTGCAGCTGTATAGGACCCTGGTCAGACCCCACCTGGAGTACTGTGCCCAGTTCTGGTCGCCTCATTACAGAAAGGATGTGGAAGCCATAGAACGGGTGCAGAGGAGATTTACGAGGATGTTGCCGGGATTAAGTGTTATGCCTTATGAGGATAGGTTGAGAGAGCTAGGTCTATTCTCCTTGGAGAGGCAAAGGATGAGAGGTGACCTGATAGAGGTGTATAAGATGTTGAGAGGTATTGATAGAGTGGATTCTCACAGGCTTTTACCCAGTGCTGAAATGGTTGTCACGAGAGGCCACAGGTTTAGGGTGCTGGGGAGTAGGTATAGAGGAGATGTTAGGGGTACGTTTTTCACTCAGAGGGTGGTGGGTGCGTGGAATCGGCTGCCGGTAGTGGTGGTGAAAGCGGATTCGATTGAGTCTTTCAAGAGACTTTTGGATAGGTTCATGGAGGTTAGTAAGATAGAGGGATATAGATGAGCCTCGAAGGTAAGGAAATTGTTCGGCGCAACTTGTGGGCCGAAGGGCCTGTTTGTGCTGTAGCTTTTCTATGTTCTATAAATCCCCAGGACCGCACAGGGTATTCCCTCGGACCTTCAACGAGACTAGTGTTGAAATTGCAGGGGCCCTGGCAGATATATTAAAAATGTCGGTATCCACGGGTGAGGTGCCGGATGATTGGAGAATAGCTCATGTTGTTCCGTTCTTTAAAAAAGGATCAAAAAGTAATGCGGGAAATTATAGGCCGGTAAGTTTGACGTCAGTAGTAGGTAAATTATTGGAAGGAGTATTAAGAGATAGGATCTACAAATATTTGGATAGACAGGGACTTATTAGGGAGAGTCAACATGGCTTTGTGCGCGGTAGGTCATGTTTAACCAATCTATTAGAGTTTTTCAAGGAGACTATGAGGAAAGTGGATGAAGGGAAGGCAATGGATGTTGCCTACATGGACTTCAGTAAGGCCTTTGACAAGGCCCCGCATGGGAGTTTAGTCAGGAAGGTTCAGTCGCTAGGTATACATGGAGAGGTAGTAAATTGGATTAGACATTGGCTCAATGGAAGAACACAGTAAGGAGTCTAACATCACCAGGTTAAAGTCCAACAGGTTTATTTGGTAGCAAGCGCCACTAGCTTTCGGAGCGCTGCTCCTTCGTCAGGTGAGTGGGAGTTCTCTCACTCCCACTCACCTGACGAAGGAGCAGCGCTCCGAAAGCTAGTGACGTTTGCTACCAAATAAACCTGTTGGACTTTAACCTGGTGTTGTTAGACTCCTTACTGTGTTTACCCCAGTCCAACGCCGGCATCTCCACATCAATGGAAGAAGCCAGAGAGTGGTAGTGGAGGATTGCTTCTCTGAGTGGAGGCCTGTGACTAGTGGTGTGCCACAGGGATCAGTGCTGGGTCCATTGTTATTTGTCATCTATATCAATGATCTGGATGATAATGTGGTAAATTGGAGCAGCAAGTTTGCTGATGATACAAAGATTGTATCAGGGGCGGCACGGTAGCACAGTGGTTAGCACTGCTGCTTCACAGCTCCAGGGACCTGGGTTCGATTCCCGGCTTGGGTCACTGTCTGTGAGGAGTTTGCACATTCTCCTCGTGTCTGCGTGGGTTTCCTCCGGGTGCTCCGGTTTCCTCCCACAGTCCAAAAATGTGCACGTTAGGTTGATTGGCCATGCTAAAAAAAATTGCCCTTAGTGTCCTGGTTAGAGGGATTAGTGGGTAAATATGTAGGGATGTGGGGTAGGGCCTGGGTGGGATTGTGGTCGGTGCAGACTCGATGGGCCGAATGGCCTCTTTCTGTACTGTAGGGTTTCTAAGATTTCTAAGATTCTTCTAAGATTGGAGGTGTAGTGGACAGTGAGGAAGGTTTTCAAAGCTTGCAGAGGGATTTGCACCAGCTAGAAAAATGGGCTGAAAAATGGCAGATGGAGTTTAATGCAGACAATTGTGAGGTATTGCACTTTGGAAGGACAAACCAAGGTAGAACATACAAGGTAAATGGTAGGACACTGAAGAGTGCAGTAGAACAGAGGGATCTGGGAATACAGATACATCATTCCCTAAAAGTGGCGTCACAGGTAGATAGGGTCGTAAAGAGTGATTTTGGTACATTGGCCTTTATAAATCAAAGTATTGAGTATAGGAGTTGGAATGTTATGGTGAGGTTGTATAAGACATTGGTGAGGCTGAATTTAGAGTATTGTGTGCAGTTTTGGTCACCTAATTACAGGAAGGACATTAATAAGGTTGAAAGAGTGCAGAGAAGGTTTACAAGGGATGTTGCCGGGACTTGAGAAACTGAGTTACAGAGAAAGGTTGAATAGGTTAGGACTTTATTCCCTGGAGTGTAGAAGAATGAAGGGAGATTTGATAGAGGTGTACAAAATGATGGGTATAGATAGAGTGAATGCAAGCAGGCTTTTTCCACTGAGGCCAGGGGAGAAAATAACTAGAGGACATGGGTTAAGGGTGAGGGGGGAAAAGTTTAAAGGGAATATTAGGGGGGGCTTCGTCACACAGAGTGGTGGGAGTTTGGAATGAGCTGCCAGATGAGGTGGTGAATGCGGGCTTACTTTTAACATTTAAGAAAAATTGGACAGGAACATGGATGAGAGGGGTGTGGAGGGATATGGTCCAGGTGCAGGTCAGTGGGACTCGGCACAAAAATGGTTCGGCACAGGCAAGAAGGGCCAAAAGGCCTGTTTCTGTGTTGTAAAGTTCCATGGTTCTATGGCATCTGGGCACTGCCCACCGGGCAGTCCCAAGGGGCAGGGCTAATGGGGGAGGGGCCAGTGGAGGCGGGGCAACTAGGGGCAGGCTAGTTTGGGCAGGGTTAATGGGGGAGGGGGCCCACTGCCACAATGCAGCGATTGGTGGGGGGAGAGGAAAGGGGCCACTATCTGTGGGGGAGGGAGGGGGTCCGCGATCGGTCTGGACAGCAGGAGGTAGCATGCGCTGTTTCCCGGGGCACATGCCTCCGTGTTTGCCGGCGGCGGGGGGGGGGAAGAGAGAGAGAGAGGAGGAGGGAGCTACTTCAGGCTGCCTGCACTAGCAGGGGCCTGACAGCTCTCTCTTTTCCCCTGCTACTGCAGCATCAGAGGCTTGCACATACGCAGCATCAGAGACCAGCAGATGCTCACTACCCCGCTCTGCCGGCTTTTGTGCACATTAAGCCCTGCCCACAGGCTTCTGTAATGGGCAACAGGCTTGTTCAGAACTTGTCCAGCAGGGGGACAAAAAACACACCAAAAGATGGATCTGAAACTCTCCCAGTTTCAAGTCCGCCCAGCACTAAAGACAAAAAAAAGGTTAAATCGCCCCTTTAGATTCCCCCTCTTCGTGTCCTTCTTGAAGATTTTGTGGCCTTTGTCCAATACTAGCCTCAGGTGGGGGGCAGGATGATCCAATGAGGTGCCTATTTCCATGTTTGGAGGTCACAGAACATCGTTTTGAACCATCAACTGTTAAGTGCTGTTTTTGCCATGTTACGTCTCTGGCCTCCTATTGAGCTGCGTACCACCAAGTCTGCGTTGCATTTTTCTAACAAAGCAGGTTCACTGGCGGTGTAAACAGCAGTTTGTTCTGATGCAACGTTGCCATTCGCATCTGGCCAGGCAGTTCCTGTCTGGGGGAAATTGACTGTCCAAAGCCTGGCTGTATGAAAACTGTCTGTTCCAGCTCTGCAGTTTTGCAAATTGCAGACTCCAGCTCGGTTTAAACTGGGCTTCCACATTTCAAGTTTTTATCCATGCTCATGAAAAAAATCAATATTTCTGTAACAATCTGACCACAAAATAAAATATACAAGAAGAAATATTGGTGCTTGTGTAAAAATACAACAATATTCATGGGTGATTTTAACCTACATATAAAATGAAAAAATCTGTTCCACACACCAAACAATCTTTCAAGGCATCCTGTAGGAAAGCGCCAAATTCACAGTGCTCAGCTTGTCTCTTCAACACAGCCACAAAATTGCAATGGATTCACTTTCCAATTGCATTCTCTGAAAGAATCAGAAACGTTCAGCGATCATAAGTGGCTTCTGGGCATAATGATTCCTTCGTGCTTCTCACAGCTCTGCTAGGGGATGCTCTGTGGGTTTCTCTGGTTGTCTGAGGCTTCTTAATGTCGCAAACATTTTACTCCCTTCAGTACTTAAGAAAACTGCTACTGCTAATTCATCCTCTACCTTATTTGCCTTTCAGTTGGAGTTGAAACACTTCACGTGCAGCATCTAGCTCTCCACATTTTCATTGAAAGGCCCCTTGCCTTAATTGGCCCACCATTTCCTGATTCCTTTGGCAGGTGTTTTTCCCTCCTTTGCATTCTGCAGCCGCTTTTCGGGTGCCTTTTGCTGTTCTTCGCGCACTTCTCGCCACATCTCCCAAGCCGACTGTGCTGCCCTACTTTTCCTGTCAGTTGCCGTCTGCGTCCCCCCGCAACCATTTCCCTCCAAACAGTCCTGGTGGAGAGATCCCTCTCCTATACCTGGCCTTCACCTGTAGCCCAAGTCCCCATGTGACCACTGCTTTCAGCCTTCCCGGCGAGTACCTCTTGCAGCGCCGAATGCGGTCCGAGTCCCCTCATGATTACTACTCCCAATGCCTAGGCCTGTCCCTTGAGCCTACTCCAGTACCTTGGCGATTCCCGCTGTTTTCGGAGTCCAGGACGACAATGTAAATGTTTCTCCCTCTGTCGTTCCTGGGCCTGATGCAGCCGCCACCAGTTTTTATGTTTGGAATCGGATATTAAAACTAGTAAAAGACCACAAAGTCAGTGGTAGGAAACTAACTGGAACAGTTTATGACAATAATCTTCATCGTAGCACATTCTGCCTAGGCAAGCACCATCCAGGGTGGAGCTTGAGTTCCAGGTCACCTGACCCGTTCTCTTAAAGGGGCATGACCCAGCATATATATCAACCCCCACTCTCCTCACATAATTATGATTACGAGTGACCGTGTGGGCAGACTACAAGTTGGATTTAACAACCCCCATCATCAACGTCCCCTTCCAAATTTGTCAGCAAGAGTGTAAAATTCCACCCTATGTGAAATTTAAAGTTGCTGGTATGTGAATGTTTCAAGACTGACTGTCACTATTTCGCATTCACAATCTCTTTTCAAATTATTTTTGCAATGATCTACAAGGCGATCAGGAATGATTCACTTTGCCATTTTGATGTTTATTGAAGCAAGTGAAATGTTACACGTGATGATATGAAATCATATCAGCAGGCAAAAAGATATTCATTTACTTCATCGATGTCCTGTCTTGTGAAATCCTGCTGATGAACCTGCAATTCAAGAAAACAATTTTCCATGTTATTAGGATTTCACTCTGGCAAGTAATAAATGGCTATTAAAAACTGAATATTACACATACATTACCCGTTTCACGTTTTCTTGTTTTATTCTTCCTCGTGTACTGTGTGAAATACCACTGGACTCTCACATCGGCAATAGACTAAAACAGAAAAATATAAATTAAGTATGAACTCAAATCTATGATGCAATCTGTATCTGTTATCAAGTTCTGTGCCATTCAAAATAATGTACAGTCTGCATGACTTGGTTTCTAAAGGTGCTATAGTTTTCATTCATGTTATTGATGCCATCAAATTAATTCTGTTCGACATTACATTCAATGGCTTAAAGAGAGGTTAAGGGATTAAGATGCAAACACTATAAGATATGGTGCAAGTAATTACTAAATCGTCTTTTGGATGAGATATTAAACTGAGATGTATTGATTCAACACAATTCAGCGATGTTGTCTGTGACCTTTCTCGAATGTAAGGCTCAAGTATACAACATCAGTACATGCATACAGTCATTGGGGGCATTTTTTATTATCCTGAAAGTACACTACAGGATCAGAAATAAATTTAGATTGGGTGCTTTAGATAGTAAAATAAATAAAATATGCAGCAATGATACATCAGATTGATAATTTAGAAAGTAAGTCCTGAAGAGTTAGAAATTCATTGACATAATAAAAGAATGCTATGCAGGTGTGGCAATGCCTGCTCCAGTAAATTAACATATGTGGCGTGATAGACTTAATAAGAACATAAGAAATAGGAGCAGGAGTAGGCCATCTAGCCCCTCGAGCCTGCCCCGCCATTCAATAAGATCATGGCTGATCTGACGTGGATCAGTACCACTTACCCGCCTGATCCCCATAACCCTTAATACCCTTACCGATCAGGAATCCATCCATCCGCGCTTTAAACATATTCAGCGAGGTAGCCTCCACCACCTCAGTGGGCAGAGAATTCCAGAGATTCACCACCCTCTGGGAGAAGAAGTTCCTCCTCAACTCTGTCTTAAACCGACCCCCCTTTATTTTGAGGCTGTGTCCTCTAGTTTTAACTTCCTTACTAAGTGGAAAGACTTGCATAGATTCACTCAGACATTGAGTGCTGTAAGAAGTGATGTAACACAAACAAATGTCTCTCCAGAGAGCTCGTGTACCAATAGAGAATAGAATATCTTAGAATGTGAAAATTAGCACTGAAATTCGATGGTAAAAGGAGACAATATGGAAATCATCGTAACTGTGGTTTCCCAAGGCAGAGAACGGTAACATGATCACTGCCTTTGAGAGAGACCCAGAAGGAGACCCACTGGTACAGGAGACCTAAAGGTAATAATGGAGAGACAGCAACTAAATACCAAAGAGGGTGGTGTGTGATAAGATATCTGATACGCATGCCAACTATGAAAGTCATCCAGTACATAAGTACTGGTAAGATCAATGTCTACCTATTAGTTGAATTTATACAGACATTTATTTAGTTCTTCCTTATTAGTGTAATCATGCATTGATTGTATATGACCTGGAAGTTTAACAGGAGAGATTTTAAACAACTTCAGTGAGTATCCCATATCCCTTAACTCTTTGGTATCCAAGATCTCTCACTTGAATTTACTCAACCAACAATCATCCACAGCCTTTTCAGGTGGAGTTTCTAAAGATACAAACTCTTTCTGAGTAAATATTTTTCATCTTTGTCCAAAATTGCCATTCCCTTATTCTAAGACTGTGACCTCTTGTTCTATGCTCTCCAGCCAGAGAAACATCTTCCCAGCAATGACCTTTCAAGCCCATTAAGAATTTTACATGTTTCAATGAGATCATTTCTCACTTTTCGAAACTGTAAGGGAATATAGGCTACTTAATCTTTCCTATAGGACAATCCTGATTCCCAGGAATCAGTCGATCGAATCATCACTGCAATCCCTCTGGGGCAGTATACCCTTTCTTTGGTAAGGAGGCCAAAAGTGTACACAGGACTCCAGGAGAAGGGGTGGGCAATTCTCCCAGCCCACTGCGCTGCCGAGAGACTCACGTGGAGGCCATTTAGCAGGTTCCCCGCTGGGTGCCATGGCCTCCACGAGTCTCTGGCCGCCGGATTTCCAGCCTTCTCAGCTCCACACCAGAAATCGGCGCGAGCTGTATTAACTATTCTAATGAAGATTAGCATCCCTTTAGCAGACCCGGGACTGAAGTCTCCCGGCCTTCTCGCATCTCCCTTCCTGCCAGTGTTTCACTCCAGCAGGATTTACACAGCTCCCCATCAACAGGGAGCTGGTGGCCTGACACCACTGGAGTGAAGGGGGGCCATTAAGCTAGGAGGTATGGGGGGATGCCCCCGGGCGTTGTCAGCTCGGCACAACCAGCCTGGCCCCCTGGCACTGCCCAAGGGGCAAAGTGGCAATGTCCAAGGGGCACCCATGCACTGTCCACCGGATATTGGGCAGTTCCAAGAGGGTGGCACCCAAAAGGGCAGAGCCTCTGCATGGGAGGGCGATCGATAGGGATCCTGCTTCCACTCCGCACTCAGGAGTGACAGAGAGAGGGAGGGCAGCGATTGGGGCTGGACATCAGGATGGGGGTGGAGGTGTTCGGCCTGCCGTTGGGATCGGGGCTGCCATTGGGGTTGGTGGAACCGGGACTGACGGGGGTGGGGTGGATGGGGGGATCGAGGTGGCCTGGGGATTTGGTGGGGGGGGGGGGGGGATCAGGGTTGGCCCAGACACATCCAGGGGGCCAGCGATCGGGGCGTGGGTCGCACGGCCAGCAATGCGGGATTGTGGGGCTGGCCAGTGATCGAGAGGCTGCAGTGCAGGGCTACTGTGTATGCGCCGATCTCCACTGTGACAGATTGGCGCAAGCGCAGTGGTCGCTCAGTGCTATGCTGCTGGCCTCTCCAGCCCACTGATTTTTAATGAGATTCACGCTAGTGCACTCTGCAATGCACCAAGTGTGGAAGATTCATTTTGAAAATCCCACTGAAAAAAATCAGTGGGATTTACTCCAGCTTTCACACAAATTCAACACTTTTAGAATTTTTTTGGGAGAATTCCACCCAAGGTCTTACCATGACCGACATAATTATACAAAAATTTCTTTACTCTTATACTTCAATTCCTTTGTAATAAAGGCTAATATACCATTTGCTTTCCTAATTGTTTGGTGTACCTACTGGCTATCTTTCTGTAATTTGTAAACAAGGAAATCCAGATCACTGAGAATATCAATATTTTGCAGCATCCGACTGTTTTAAAATATTCTGCTTTCCTGGAGCCTGTAATAATTCATTTTTTCCTGCTCTGACAAAAGGTCACCAACCTGAAATGTCAACTCTGAGGCTGGAATTTTCCAGCTACCTCTGTGAAGGGGCAGCATGACATTGGCCACTAGTGGGATCTTCCAAACCTGTCGAAATCAATGGGGATTTGCATGGCTCACCCATCCCACCACTGGGGAATCCATGGTGGGGGTCAACTTTAGAGGGACCAGAGGATCCCACCAGCGAGAAAGGGTGGGGTTATCTGACCTATGTCTCTCTTCACAGCTGCTGGCTGACCTGCTGAGCATTTCCAGAATTTTGTGCTTTTATTTCAGGAATCATTTACATTTGCTGAGTCGACAGACATGTTTTACATCTCATCAGAAAGACAGCACCGCCAACAGCACACCATTCAATACACCATTAAAGTCAACACAAGATAAGTACTCAAGTTCTAATGCAGCACTTAAGATGCATGATGTTCTGATCACAGTTGAAGTACTATTATCACTGACTGAATCGTAACACCTTCTCTTAGGGCGGCACGGTAGCACAGTGGTTAGCACAGCTGCTTCACAGCTCCAGGGACCTGGGTTCGATTCCCGGCTTGGGTCACTGTCTGTGTGGAGTTTGCACATTCTCCTCGTGTCTGCGTGGGTTTCCTCCGGGTGCTCCGGTTTCCTCCCACAGTCCAAAGATGTGCGGGTTAGGTTGATTGGCCATGCTAAAATTGCCCCTTAGTGTCCTAGGATGCGTAGATTAGAGGGATTAGTGGGTAAAATATGTGGGGATATGGGGGTAAGGCCTGGGTGGGATTGTGGTCGGTGCAGTCTTGATGGGCCGAATGGCCTCTTTCTGTACTGTAGGGTTTCTATGGTTTCTTCTTCTTAGTGCTTTTGCAAAGATAACAGAGCTATAAAGAAAGCAGGGTTAATTATTTTGTGGCATTACTTTTAATCTTAAAGCACCCTAAAATTATTTTTCCTGCCTGCTGTTGAGAGATTTGGGGTGTCCCTAAACCCAACAAATTGCCAATGGGACCCCTGTGTGGAAGTTGTCCAAATTCATGCTAAGTACGACTGAGGCTAGAAAGACAAAAATTCCCAATGTACAGACCCTAACCCATGTTTTCTGATGCAGTAGATCACATCTGTGGGAATTCAAGGTTCCATCCAATGTTGTCTGTAAGATGAGTGGGTACGTGCACAGCAATCTGTTTCCAGTAGCTGGGTGTAAGACCATGAGACATAGGAGCAGAATTAAGCCACTCGGCCCATCGAGTCTGCTCCGCCATTCAATCATGGCCGATTTTTTTCTCATCCCCATTCTCCTGCCTTTTCCCCATAACCCCCGATCCCCGTATTAATCAAGAACCTATCTATCTTTGTCTTAAAGACACTCAATGACCTGGCCTCCACAGCCCTCTGCGGCAAAGAGTTCCACAGATTCACCACTCTCTGGCTGAAGAAATTCCTCCTCATCTCTGTTTTTAAAGGGTGTGGCTGTGAACAGTAACTGCTGCCTTTCTCCAGTTATTGTGTTATGGATGTGTCATTCTTACCCTCTGACAGTGCCAATTCCCTTATCTTTCCACTGTGAAGTCACCTCTTCTACACCCCATTGTTTCCCCCAGTCACATAGTTGATGCTAATTTCCCCATCAAAACATTCCTTCAAACAGGTGCCCTTATCAATTCCCTTTTATTATATTCCAATTTCATCTCTTAATCTTAATTTTCCCCAATTCTTAACACTTACAACATAAAGCTATCCATATCATAGTTCCAAATTAGGACAACATCAAATGTCTACCAATTTTAGTTAATTTAGGATGCTCACAACTAAATATCTTAAATTACATTTTACTTATACAAACTTTGAAAGTAAAAAAAATAAGTCAATTGTACATGTTTATATCATTCAACTGTCTGACAAAAACATCATCTTACACTGTACCTTCACAGTCTTCATTTGTTGCAAATGGAGAATCCTCATGCGACAATACTTGCTGACATCCTGGATTATGAGATGTGGAACTTTGTGGGGACCTTTCATCATGTCTACAACTGTGAGAAATTTCTCTTGTTGACATTGGACTTTCTGGTTGGTCACAATAGGAGGAGTAAGAGGAACATTTCTCCTTTTGGTCTGTGTCTGACCAACACAGTTCTTCAGTTGGGCTAACAAAAAGAGTGCTTTGGTTACATAACTCAGGTTTTCTCCCTTCTTCATGTTTAAATATTCTTGATCTCTGACAGTCTGGCTTGGAAAATTTACTCTTTGACTTCACCAAAGTTTTATCTGGCTTTGTTTGATTTGAATACCGACTTTGAAAAGTTTTCTTGGACTTTTTCTTCGCAACATGGGTTCTGGAAGTATGGTATGATTTATTGAAGTTTTCATAATAATCATCATAGACTTCCTCATCAGAAACACACAAGTAGTTTCCATCATCAGGATCTTGAGATGTAATCATTATTCTCTCTTGCAAGGTGTCACAAGGTCTTGTAGGTGATCGCTGTGCACAAATTATTTCCGATAGATCAACTTGCACCTTTTCTTCTTCATTCTGATTTTTAACAATAGCTCCTGCAATTATTTTAACATATCCATGTTCTTCACCTTGTTGAATATGACTTTTTGCTTCCTCAGTCAATTGTTCTGAACAGGACACATCATTCCCAATCTCTCTTGCACTTTTCGATGAGGTTTCTTCACAATCAGCAGAAGGAATGAGACGTGGCAATAAAACGGAACCCATGTTTTGTTTCAGATAAATGTTGAAATCCTCCTGCACAGTCATGGGGGATAAAGGTGCATTTGCTCCCATCATTGTTGGACCTAAAGACAGTCCCACAATAGTCACTGGTTTATATGTCAAATCAGCCAATTTCGGATCTGTTGTCCAAGTTGAAGAGCCCACAGTTTTCATGCATTTTGGCCTATAACTGGGTGAGGCTATGGAACACTCTAATTCAAGACAATCATCACTCCATTTACTCTTTCGGTTTTGTTTTTTGAATCTTCTATAAGGGGTATTTAGCTTCAGCAAACGTTTACTTGTGTAAGAACATCTGTGCACTGATTGCAGTTCCAAAGATTGCTTTGTCATATCTGTATCCACTTCATCTTTAGGTTCCAAGTTTGGATTGACTGGAAATGTTTCCATGCTATTTACACTGCCTTTACCATCTTTACAATTTGGTGAAGAAACTGTGCTTGCACATAACCTCTGTTTAGCAGATACATCTGTATCAATTTTGCTCAGTTCAGATCTATTCAGTGCTCTTGTACTTCCTTCTCCAGTCTGTACCAGTGGCATGAAATCCTTTACTGATGGAAAAGGAGTTATAAAGCTCTTAAATGAGGCCTGGATAATATTGGGAAGACCCTGTCTGTGATTTATGATCCGGTTGTTTGTATTTATTTCCAATGCTTCCTTAAATTCCTCACTTAGGAATATTAGCTCATTTACAGAAACAGCAATATCAATATCAAGATACTGGCTAAATTGGGACAGAACCAGTTTTGGAGGTGATGGAATGAACTTGTCTATTGATCTTTGGATATGCAATGGTATGCCCCAATGGGATTGAAATCTTTTTGCTGTGATGTGCCATTCCAGGATTTCAATGGTTTCAGTAGACTGAAAGGCTAATTCCATACCTATGTGCTCTATTTTAGCTTCACTTGGTTTGATTGCTGGAAGCAAAGATGGTGCTTTAGGAATCATCATTTCTACTGACTTGTCAAATGTAGTTGCAATGCCCCAAAGGTTATTAATCTGTTTGTGCTTTAAGTTTGTACCTAAGTGATGAATGATATCCTGTTCAGCAAACAGAATATATGGTAATCTTGTTCTCTTAAATCCTTCAACATGTGTTCTCAGCTTTGGGAATGATTTCTTCAATGCTGGAGGATAACTTTGTTTGTACAATTCCTTCACCAGTTCAGGAAGACAATCCAGTTTAATAGATAGACTTTGTTTTATCACACACATATTTAACTTATTATTACATTCTGGTACAAGTTCAGTAAGAGTAGACTTCCTCCTTTCTCTCTTTTTCATTTGGACACTTCCCTTCAAACTTCCATAGTATGAAGTATTATTTTGTTCTTTGTTCAGAAGAGATGTGCACGAAGAAGAAACTGTTTTATCAGCATTTGATAAGCCTTTCTTTCTGGACATCATTCTATGCTGTTTTTTAATTTTAAATTGTTCTACAAAATCCCTTATAGGTGGAGGAGGTGCCATAAATTCATTTAAAGATGCCTCAACAAGCCTGGGAATGCCCCATATGTGATTTACAATCCTTTTCTTTATATTAACTTCCAGTGCCTTTTTCAGCTGATCATTCATGAATTCTAACTCGATTGGAACAATAACTATTTCAACATTAAACCCTGAATTGAGCCGGGCTAAAATCAGCTTCGGAGCTGGTGGAATAAATGCTTCTGCTGATCTTTGAACATGTGATGGGAAACCCCAAGTACACTGAAGCTTTTTCTGCAAAATATGCCATTCTAGAAAGTTGCTGGTTTCATCAGAAAAAGAAGTTTGTCCAGGTACAGATTTAATTTGAAATCTACTAGCCTTAATTGATGGAGGAATGGGTGGTCCCTTGGGAATCATCATTTCTACTGACTTTTCATACTGTGTTTCAAGTCCCCAGAGATATAAAAGTTGCCTGTGCTTCAAGTTCATTTCTATCTGATCAATATCATCTTGTTCAGTAAAAGGTATATACCTGATTCTTGATTTTTTAATTCCCTTCCCAGGTGCAATAAGCTTTGGTAAAGATTTCTTTGACACTGAAGGATAGGTACATTTGTAGAACTCTTCTACCAGTTTAGGCAAGCATTCAGTTTTAATTTCCAGACACTGCCTTAGCACACTCATATCAAGGTTTTTGTCAGACTTTAATCTAAGGATAACATTGGCAGCTATCTCTTTCACTTTATTTATGTGCATTTCGTCTGTTCCAAATTGTGAACCTAATTTTCCTCCTTTCAGTCGCAAGGTTGTGCCCCGAGAAAATATTTCATAACTTCTACCCAAATTGGCACTATTGAATACTGTGCTGCTTTCTTTAACATTTTCTGATTGTTGGACGAAGCTTTCATCATATGGAGTAGGACCCATAAACTGCTTTAAAGATGAGTTAATAACTTTTGGAAGACCCCAATTTTGATTTATGATCCTTTTCTTTATATTTTGATTCAGGGTTTGCCTATGTTCGTCAGTAACAAATGCCGGTTCAAAAGGAGCAACAGCTATTGCACTATCAAGCTGGGAATTTAACTGGGTTAGAATAAGTTTTGGAGCAGGTGGAATTAAGACTTCTAGCGATCTTTGAATGTGCAAAGGTAAGCCCCAATTGTACTGAAGTTTCTTCTGTGTTATGTGCAGTTCGAGCTTGTCTCTTATTTTCTTGTAAAGGAAGTTGTTTTCCATACCCACAGGCTCTATTTGAGCTCCACTGGCTTTGATTATTGGAGGCAATGCTGGGACCACTGGAATCATCATTTCCAATGATCCTTTATAGGGAGTTGGAAATCCCCACTGATGTGTAATCTGTTTGTGCATTAAATTCAATTCCAAACGATCAATTGCTTTTTGTTCAATAAAAGGCATATATGTTGATCTTTGTTTTTTAAAACCTATGCCAGGTAAAATAGGTTTAGGCAAAATCTTCTTTGATGTCTGAGCATTGAGAGCACTGTAGGTATTCATTACCAGTTCAGGTAGGTGCTCTGTTTTAATTTCTAAACACTGCTTTATTAAGCAGAAATCAATAGCAGCTCTACATGTAACACTGTGATTATCAGAAGAAAATACCTCGATATTTTTTTCCACTTCTGTGCTTTTTTGATACTTTGACAAAGGCAATTTTCTTAATTGGATAATACTGTCTGAAGTAGGCACAATGAAAATGGGCATTGCCGCATCTTGTGGCTGTAGAATTAAATCTTCTGTTTTTGGGACAACAGGTATAAAATTCTTTACAGATAACTGAATGATCTTCGGAATGTCGCATGTGCAACTTATAATTCTTTTTCTTGTATTCCTTTCTAGTATTTTCCGGTGTCCATTACTAAGGAAGGGCAGTTCAACCGGCACACAGATCTTCGCCAAAAAAACCTCTTGTTTTAACTGTGATGGAATTAATTTTGGGGCAGGTGGAATAAAGTTTTCTTGTGATCTTCGAACATGGAGTGGAAAATCCCAGTTGTGCTGAAGTTTCTTCTGTGTTATGTGCCATTCTATTAAGTCCTTAGTTTTATTGTCAATGAAGGTTGTTTCCTGACCCACAAATTCTATTTGGACTCCATTTGCTTTGATCACTGGAGGCTCCGGTGGTACTTTTGGAATCATAATTGCCATCGATTGTTCATATTGGGTTGTATATCCCCAGAGATGGGTAAGCAATTTGTGCTTTAAGTTCAGTTCTAAATGATTGACAGCATCCTGTTCAATAAAAGATATGTATGACAATCTTGGCTTTCTAAATCTTTTGCCAGGGGCAACTGGTTTTGAAAAAGGCTTTTTTGACATTGAAGGGTAGGTGGCTTTATACATCTCATTCACTATTTCTGGAAGACCACTATTTTTAATTTCAAGGCACTGTTTTATCAAACATATTTCTACCTTGTTCTTACTTTCTTGGTTGAGTATAGGGGAAAGCCGTATCTCTTCTACATTGCAAGGTTTCAGATTACTGCTATATTTCTGACTCTGTTTTGAAGACAGTTTTATGTTCTTCGTCTGTAAAAATGTGTTAATTGAGGCATCTACTTGTACATCTTCCATTTGACTATTGCTGGAAGATATTTTGCTTTTTTCCAACACTTCAGATTGCAGCATAGGAGAAGCTAGGAAATTACTTAAAGACGATTGAATAGCACTGGGGAGGCCCCACTTGTAATTTAGGATTCTTTTTCTTGTATTCAGCTCAAGTCTTTTTCTATGTTCTGAGATTAAGAAAACCATTTCAGGTGAAACAAAAACCAAAGGAAAACCAGGCGGTGGTTTTAGCTCCGAAGGAATTAGCTTTGGAGCAGGTGGAATAAATGTTTCTTGTGATTTCTGAATAAGTAATGGTAATCCCCAATTACCATTTTGAAGTTTCTTCTGTGTAATGTGCCATTCCAGTCTGTCTCTAACTTTATCATCAACGAACCTTGTTTCTTTACCAACAGGGTATACTAGAGCTGTACTTCTCTTGATGATTAGAGGTTCAGATGGACCTTTAGACATCATTATTTCAATTGATTCTTGATAAAGATTTGGAAATTTACATAGATGGGTAATCAGTTTGTGCTTTAAATTCATCTCCAAGTGATTAACAGCATTCTGTTCAATAAATGGTAAACAATGCGGTCTTGGCTTTTTTAGTCCTTTACCAAGTGCTATGAGCTTTGGCAAAGATTGCCTCGATTGCGAAGGATAGCTATTTTTATAAAATTCCTTTAACATTTTAGGTAAGCACCCGGTCTTAATCTCTAGAGACAGCTTTGTTAAACAAATTTCAAGTTTGTCTTTCAATTCTGGTTTGAAGTTCGCAAGTGAAAATTTCTCATCCATTTTTTTAGTTTTCTTGCTTTTGTTATTCTTTTCATATTGTAGCGCTGATGATTTCCCCCTTCTGATTGCTGTCAATGTGTTGTGAAGAAACATTTTGTTTTCTTTATTGCCCACATTAATGTTGCAGCATGCATCTGGAACAGTAGTTATAAACTTATTCAAAGAGGATTGGATAAGATTAGGAAGACCCCATCTGTAATTGATCATCTTTTTCTTTGTATTCATCTCCAATATTTTCTTATGCTCATTACGAAGAAATGGCAGCTCGGGTGAAATAACTACGACTGAAAAAGCAGGCTCTTGTTTTAACTGGGATGGGATTAGCTTTGGAGCAAGTGGAATAAATGCTTCTTCTGATATCTGAACATCTAATGGTAATCCCCAGGTTTTCTGGAGTTTTTTCTGCATAACATATCTTTCAAAGTTGTCTCTCACTTTGCGATCAATGAATGTTGTTTCCCTACCCACTTGTTCTATTTTAGCTCCACTTGACTCGATTGCTGGAGGCATAGGTGGCACTTCAGCGATCATCATTTCCAATGATTTATCATTTAGGGTTACAAGTCCCCAGAGATAGCAAATGCGTTTATGCTTTAGGTTCAGCTCCAAACGATCAACTGCACTCTGCTCAATAAATGCTATATATAATGAACGTGGCTTTTTATATACATCACCAGGTGCAATAATCTTCCTTAATAGCTTCTTTGACATGGAAGGATAATTTTTTTTATAAGATTCTTTTACTATTTCTGGTAAACAATGCATGTTAATTTCCAGACACATTTTTCCGAAGCACATATTAAGTTTATCTGTATACTCTTGTTTGAAGTTGAACAAAATGGCCACTTCAGCTGTTTTGCTCGGTGTTGTGTCTTTGCTACCATCTTTACTTTTGTGCATTTGCGAAGGAATTCTCATCCTACTTCTTCTATCAATATTGCTGGGTTCTGTTTTGTTGGCTTCGACTATTCCTGACTGTAACACTAAATCTTTTCTTGATGTAGAAAGGGCTATGAACTTTCTTAATGAAGACTGAATAAGTATTGGAAGACCCCATTTGTGATTTATTATCTTCTTCTTTGTATTAAGTTCTAATAATTTCCTAAGTCCTTTACTTAGAAATGTCATTTCAGTTGGAGCAACAATTACTTCAAAGCTAAACTGTAGATATAGATGGGATGGAATCAGTTTTGGAGCAGGGGGAATAAAGGTTTCTGCTGACAATTGAATATGCAACGGTAAGCCCCAGTTCTGTTGAAGTTTCTGCTGTGTAATGTGCCATTCTATTCTGCTCCTAACATCATATTCAATGAAAGTGCTTTCCATACCCACAGGTTCTACTTTAGTTTCACTTGCTTTGATTGCAGGAGGCATAGGTGGTCCTTTCGGAATCATCATTTTGATTGATTTATCATATACAGTTTCAAGTCTCCAAAGGTGGATAATCTGCTTGTGCTTTAAGTTCAGCTCTAAATGATCAATAACATCTTGTTCAATAAATGGTGGGCACCATGGTCTTTGTTTTTTGCAACCTTCATTGGAAACAATAAGTTTTGGTAATTCTTTTTTTGCTGCTGTAGGGTACGTACGTTCATAAAATCCCTGTACAATGTCAGGTAAATTATGTGTTTTAATATCAAGAGTTTTCTTTAATAAACACATATTTAGTTTATCTTTACATTCTGATTTGAGATTGGAAGAATCTGGGAATGCACTTATCTTCTTAAACTTTGCTCTTTTATAAACTTTCTGGCAAAGCAGTGAAGGGAACTTTTCCTTCTTGTGCCCTGCAGTAATTTTTGAATTAAGATCTATGACATTGTGAGTGAATGTTTTACTTCCTTTTATGCTTCCTGACTGTAATGTGTCACTTTGTAGTGATGGCGTTGGAGTAATTAAGTCCTTCAAGGATGTCTGAATAAGATTTGGGAGACCCCATTTTTGATTTATGATCTTTTTCTTTGTATTCATTTCCAATCTATTTCCATCTTCAGCACTTATAATAAGTGGTTCAGTTGATGTCACAATTATATCATGAATACAATGTGGCTTTAGCTCAGAGGAAACCAATTTCGGAGCCGATGGAATAAATGTATCCATTGATTTCTGAATATGTAATGGAAAGCCCCAATTATTCTCTAGTTTTTTTCTCGTAATATGCCATTCCATTTTGTCTCTAACATCATTGTTAATGAAAGATGTTTCCATACCTACAGTTACAATTTGAACTCCATTTGATTTACGTATTGGCGACACATTTGGTCCTTTAGGAACCAGCATTTTGACTGACTTTTCATACAGTGTGTCCTGTGCCCAGAGATGAATAATCTGTTTGTGCTAGAAGTTGAATTCTAAACGATTATCCTGTTCGATAAAAGATATATACAACGATCTTGGCTTTTTGAATCCTTCACCAGGTGTAATTAGCCTTGGAAGACATTTCTTTAATTGCACAGGATAGGTATCTTTGTACAAACGTTTTACGAGTTCTAGAACACTGTGCATTTTGATTTGTAGGCTTTGCTTTGTTAAGCATGTACATAGTTTATCTTTCTGTGCTGGTTTCAGACCAGCAAAATCATCTATTTTGTTTGATGTCTTGTTATTACTACTTCTTTTAGATTGTGGCAACAAAATCTTTCTTTGAATGCGCAGTGGAAATATGCCTCGAGGAAACAGATCACTCTTTACCTTTTCAATGGGAGTGTTGCTCAATTTTTTCTTGTCTTTAATTATTTCAGTTTGTAGCATGAAGTCCTTCACTGATGGAGCAGGAGCCATAAAATTACTTAAAGATGACATAATGAGCTTGGGTAGGCCTAATTTCTGATTTACAGCTCTCTTCATTAGATTGAACTCCAGTCTTTTTTTATGTTCATTGTGAAGGAATGTTGGCTCAGGCGGGGCAAAGACAGTCACAAAATTAGGCTGGGGATTTAACTCAGATAATATTAGTTTTGGAGCAGGTGGAATTAAAGCTTCTTGTGATCTCTGAATATGTAGTGGTAAACCCCACTTTTGCTGAAGCTTTTTCTGTGTAATATGCCTTTCAAGGTCTTTTCGAACTTTATCATTGGAGAAATTAATTTCCACGCCCACAGGCTCTATTTGAGCTCCATTCATCTTGAAAGGTGGTGGCATAGGTGGTGCTTTAGGAATCATCATTTCCACTGATTCCTCATACAGAGTTGCAAGTCCCAAAGAATTGGTCATCTGTTTGTGTTTTAAATTAAGTTCTAAGCGATCGATAACATCCTGTTCCATAAAAGATATATACATTGCTCTTGGCTTTTTGAATCCATTTCTGGGTACAATTAGCTGTGGTAATGATGTCTTTGAGGTCGGATAATAGGTGACTTTATAAAACTGCTTCACTCTTTCTGGCAAGCAGTCCATGCGCATTTCTAGACATTGCTTCATCAAGCATACATCCAGTTTATTTTTAACTTTTTGTTTCAGATGAGCAAAGACAAACTGCTCACCTAATTTAGCTGTTTTTGAATTCCTTTTACCTGTTCTGTATTGTACTGAGAACGTCTTTTCTCTTTGTGGTTGTACAAACATTTTCTGTTGAAAGCTCATTTCATTATTCTCTATTTCAATGTTATTGGCTTTTGGTTTCTTTCTTGCCATGTTTTTTGACTCCATAATATCATTCATTGATGGTGCAGAAGCAACAAATTTTCTTAAAGATGACTGAAAAAAATTAGGGAGACCCCGCCTTTGATTGATGGTTTTTTTTCTGGTGTTCAGCTCCAACATTTTATTAATTTCAACATCTACAAATGGCAACTCACATAGAGTAATGACCAAAACAGAATCAGCTTTTGGGCTCAGCCGAGATGGAACCAACTTTGGAGCAACTGGAATGAATGCTTCTACTGACTTCTGATAATATGATGGTTTGCCCCAATTGTGTTGAAGTTTCTTTCGAGTAACATGCCATTCAAATTTATCTCTGACTTCTTTGCTAATAAAAGTGGTTCCCATGGGCACAGGCAGTACTTGGCCTCGATTTGCTTTGAGTGCTGGAAGTGCAGATGGAGCTTCGGGAATCATCATTTCTATTGACTCTTCATGTGGAGTTTGAAATCCCCATAGGTAGGAAATGTGTTTCATCTTCAAATTCATTTCCAACTGATCAACAGCATTCTGTTCAAAGAATGGTATATACCATGGCCTTGTTTTCTTACAACCTTCACCAGGTGGAAAAGATTTTGTTAAAGTTTTTTTTGGTGTTGGGGGGTATGTATTTTTGTAGCATTCTTGTACAATTGCTGGTAAATTGTCCAGTTTTATTTCGAGACATTGTTTTATGAAACACATATCTAACTGATCTTTATGCTGCGATTCCAGGGTAGCAATCACAGATAACATTGGTTTTCTCTTCACTTTCATTAATTTGATAGCTTGGTCACAGAATGGTGCAGACGTTTTTTTTCTCTTGAGTTGTATCAACTTGCTTTGCAAACAACTTGTTTTAAACTTACTCTTTAACAAAACCTCACTTTCTTCTGATATTTCTGACTGTGACTTGATACCCTTTACTGATGGTGCATGAGACATAAAACTCTTTAAAGACAAATGAACAAGCTTCGGGAGACCCCAATGATGATTTATGATCCGTTTTTTTACATTCAGTTCCATTCGTTTCTTATTTTCAACGTCGAGAAATGCAGGATCAATTGTAACAACATTCACATCAAAATTAGGACATGGGTTGATCTGTGAATTAATTAGTTTTGGAGCAGGTGGAATGAATGCTTCTTGTGATCTTTGAATATGTAACGGAAAACTCCCGTTACTTCCAAGTTTTTTTTGTGTAACGTGCCACTCTAAAATCAACCTGGCTTTATTAGTAATAAAAGAAGTCTTTACAGCTGTAGGTAGTATTGTAGCGTCAGTTGCCTTGATTACTGGAGGAACAGGTAGTACCTTAGAAATCATCATCCGTAATGACTTTGCATGTAATGTCTCAAGCCCCCAGAGATGGCAAATCCGTTTGTGCTTTAGGTTCAGCTCCAAGCGATCGACTGCCTCCTGCTCAAAAAAAGGTATATAACATGGCCGTAGTTTCTTATTACCTTTGCCAAATGTAATTAATTTTGGTAAATCTTTTCTTGATTCTAAAGGATATGTGACTTTGTACATCTCTTTTACTATATTAGGAAGATAATCCATTTTAATGGCTAAACATTGTTTTGCTATGCACATGAACACTTCTTTAAGTTCTATCTTCTTGAGATCTATGTTTTTCCTCCTACTTTTATTCTTTAGAAATGGCAATTTTGGGCTGTATTGCAGTATCTCCTTACGATGTTCACTGCTGACAGACATTGCTTTTCTTTTTATAATGTCTGAATGGGCAATGAGATCTTTTATTAAACTAAAATCCATGAAATTAATTGATGATCTCTGCACAACATTGGGAAGGAGACCCCGTCTATTATTAATAATCTTTTTCTTCATATTGGAGTCCAACATTTTCTTATGATTATCACTTATAACTGTCAGTTCAGTTAGGACAACAGCTAACTGTGAACAAGGCAGTGGATTTAGCTGGGAAGAAATCAATTTTGGTGCAGGTGGAATGAGTGCATCTCTTGATCTCTGAATTTCTGTTGGTAGACCCCAATTAAACTGAAGTTTTATCTGTATAACGTGCCTTTCCAGATAGTTTCTGACCTTATCTTCAAGGAAAGTAGTTTCTGTACTGGTGGGTTCTATTTTAGTCGCACGTGTCTTAAGTTGTGGAGGTAATGGTGATGCTTTAGGGATCATTATTTCCAAGGACTTTTCATATGAAGTTGGGAATCCCAACAAACTTGAAATAAGCTTTTGGCTTAAGTTTACCTCCAATCGATCAACGGCATCATGTTCCATAAAAGATATATACAATGGCCTTGACTTTTTATATCCTTTTCCAACTCTAATCAATACTGGTAAACGTTTCTTTGACGTTAGAAAATAGGAATCATTATACGATTCCAATACCGGATTTGGTAAACAATTTAGCTTCATTTCAACCTTTTGTTTTGTTAAGCACATAATTAATTTATTTTCATATTCTGGCCTGAAGCTGGTAACAGCAAATCCCTCTTTTAATTTTTTTGTTTCTCCATTCCTACGATTACGTTCAAGTGACAGAAGCATGCTTTTGCTTTCATTCTGAAGCATGTTTTCCTGATAGGGAATGATTTTAGAAGAATATGATATATCAGTGTTATTGAACACTGAATTATTTCTATCAGTGCTTTTTGATTGTAGCGGTGCAGGAACGTTATAACCATTTAAGGTTTGCTGGACAAACCTGGAGGAACTCCACCTATTACTTGTAATTCTTCTATTCACATTTCTTTCAATTTTTTTATGTTCTGGAGTTACGAATGGTAATTCGGTGGTAGTAACCGTATCAATTAGACTTAGCGGTGAAGAAATCAAATTAACTGAAGAAAGGGATGCTTCTGCTGGCTTCTGGAAATCTGTGGATAAATCCCAGTTGTGTTTGAGCTGTCCCTGTGTAACATGCCATTCAAGACTGTCCCTTGTTTTGTCATCAATGAAAACTGATTCCACACGAACTGGCTTTATTTGGGCATCATTTGCCTTGGTTGTGAATGTTCCTTTAGGAGTCACCTTTCTCACTGAATTTTCAAAGGAAATTGGATATTGCCAGAGATGGGAAATAAGTCTTTGCTTTAATTTCATCTCCAAGCAATCAACAGCATCTTGCTCAATAAATGATACACATCGCGGCCTTGGCCTCTGACTTCTTCTATCAAGAGGAGTAAAGTTAATTAAAGGTATTTCATTTGGGTGAACACTGCTGACTGATTCTTGAATATCAGATGGAATTTCAAACTGTTCCTCAGCAACGTACATTTCAGATTCATTTGTAATGTTCTGAACCTTCTCTATCGGCATGGCTATGTCAGTGCTGTAAGATTTACTAAACTGAATTGATGAATGGCTGTTACTTGCTTTTTGTTGTGTTCTAAATTCAGCTCTGTCTGTTTTGATCTCATCAAAACAATTAATTTGTTTAGTATCCATTGCTTGGGTCACAGATGGTGGAGCCTGTTTCTTATCAAGAGATTGAGGTTTTAAATTAACCAATGTCATAGTGCTAAAAATGGAGACTGGTGGAATAATCAATACATGGCTTTCATTGAATGTTTCTGAAAGTGACTTCATTATGTTCACATTAACAGAATCTATGAGGTTAACCCCCTTGATTAATATTGGTCTCCACTGATGAATTCCAATCCTCCTTTGCAAATTAAATTCCAAGTCATAAATGTCAGGTTCCAGAAGGGCTGGCATTTTCAAATCCTTTCCAATGAGTTCAATGCATGATTTCTGAGGTAAGGATAACAGTGGAAGCAGTATCAGTGAAAGTGACTTCTTATGCATAAATGGCAATCCCCACTGACCTTCTAATGCCATCTGAGCAACATTCAGCTCAAGAGTACCAACCCGGTTATTAGGTAAGCTTGGAGGAACTGAAGGTATTGGTTGATCATTCGCATTTTCCATTTGCTGAACTTCTCCATTCACTCCCTGAATTTTTTTGTCAATTTCCAACTCTTCAGTAACTGGTGTTGAAACAGAATGAAGTTTTCTTCTGAGCTGAAGTAACTCAAATTTTTCAACATTTTCTTTGGTCAGCAAAGCAACTTTCTGAATGCGTGGATAAACATGAAAATTAGTATTGCTTGCCAATGCATATTTTTCATGTTCTCCCAAATGGTAAATTTCAGGCAAAGGTAGCTGGTTCTTTAAGTTAGAAACTTCTAATGATTCCATCTGTTTTGTCTCTGAGTCTGGGAAGACTGTTACATGAAGACCATTAGTGTAATTATTGTTTATAAAATCATTCTGTACTGGCACGCTTTTTATTTTGTCAATTATTGCTGTGGAGGCAAGCAAGGTCTGGCCTGGTGGGGATGTTAGACAGGAGGATGGCATGCATCCTGATGTTTCTATTTCACTCAAGGTTTCATACACAGTAACATGTGCATTTCCTGTTTCAGTATTCATGCTAGTACTTGTAGACCTAGATGATTCAGAAGGCCACTGAATATCTGAACAACGGGCAAAAGAGAAACAACCGTCACGACTGCAGAATGGAACGGTTCCAAAACCAGCAGTTGGCACTGGAGAAAGTGGGTCGCAAACTTGGCTTTGTAATGTAAAGTAAGGTGCCAGATTATTTATATTGACGGATGGTATTTTTCTCATTGATGTTTCAGTATTGTAAGAACTTTTGATTGTTTGTGTACTGGAATTAAGAGATGACTCAGGACTTGATCATCGTGAACGTGCCATTTTGGCATCCTCACCACCTGTTATCTTTGACATAAGTGCTTCATCCTTTCTAAATTGTGACGGTGATACAGAATATTTCTCACTCTTGTAACTCCTGGAATCAGCTTCCTTCAGTGCTGTCTTACTTCTTGGTCCTGAACAATATTTGTCCATTGTGTTACTAGTAACTGTGCACTGCTCATCAGTACTTCGCCATGTAATGCTCGGAGTCATCCTCCATATTTCTTCAGAAGAGAACTGGTCAGATGTGTTTGTTCCAATCGAGGTGTAGTTTTCGAACAAATTCTGTTCTGGGCATTTTTGTTTCAAGTCTGATGAGGCGATACAGCTCTTTCCACCACCGTTTAAAGCACTGTTAAGAGAAGAGGTATCAGAAACTGAGCTGGACTTTTTGTAATTTAATTTTTCAGATGTAACTGAGCCAACTGAATGAAGGGATGTATCCTTGCCGCAATGGCGATGATGATCACGTAAAGGTATCTCATTGGAGCTTTGATGTAATGCTTTTTCATTTAGTGCTCCTTCACCTTCTTCAAACTTTGACTTGTCAAATTCTTCTCTTGCATTACGTTGTTTTCTGTTTAGTTGCAATACATACAAGTCAACACATTAAAAATAATTCAAATGATCTCATCAATATATATTAACAGAACAATGTTATACAGGCAACTTCTCACAAATGTACATTTTAAAGAACAAGTACAAGATTTAGTAGATTGTCACTCTGTTTCATAGGGCTGAATTTTCTGGTCCTGCCTGTGGCGGGTTTCATGTTGGGCAGGAGCAGAAAATACAGAGAGAAGCCGAAAATCAGATTTCTGGCAGGAAATTAATTTGGAATTTTCCCCTCGCCGCATTCATGGTAGACAAATGGCGAGTTGGGTTTCCCACTGATCCATGACAGGAATGCCATTTGGGTACATTACCATGTCATGAATACTCAATATAAGTCTATTTGCTGGTTCCACCTTCTAATCTTGCATCACCTTAGTGAGAAATTAGATTGGTCGATACAAGGTCTGGAAATGAGTGGCATGCAGCTGCTGGGCCTCATATCGCTCGTGCTTTTGAGATGACTGCAACATTCATAACTTACTTGCAGCAGCACTACTCCAGATTCTTACCAATAACAGTGAGGCCAGAGTGGCGGGGGATGCAGGGTAACTCTGCTCACTGACACTCTCCGTACTCCAGGAGGGCATGTTCTGCAGGGCTAAGTCAGGGCTGCAGCACAAGACAGAGAACAGCATTGATACGTTTGGGAGTTGCGGGGAGGGGGAAGGATTATGGAGTCATGAGTGACAATGGGCAGTAGTGGAGTTGGTGGGTAGAAATGGCAGGCAGAGGGGAGACTGAGTGTGGGGAAGCTGGAGCCTGATGTGGAAGACTAGAATGCAGACACAAAGCTGGTGGATGAGATCGAAGTGTTTGAATGGGAGGGAATAGACACAGACACCAGAGAGGTGCGATGGGAGTGGGGGGGGGGGGGGGGGGGGCTGCGGCTGGTGAGATAGATCGCACAGTGACAAATGGAGGTGGGGGCTGGGAGAGTATAAAGAGGAAGTGGAGAGCTCCTTGAAAGAAAGTCATAATCACTAGTCAGGGCTAGGGGATCAAGGTGAGAAATGAAAAACAGTTGTTGGGCTGAGTCGACCTCACATTCGGTGAGATGTTAAAGACAGTCTTGAGGCTTCCAGGACCAGGCTACAGCACTATGCAAGACATGTACATGACGGTACTATCCCAGGGAGGGACAAAGTTTAAGTGCTCAATTTGGATAAGGTACGGCTTAGTATGCAGGGCATGAACATGGTCTTACCATCAGTGGCCATAGGCTTGTCTGGCTCAGTACTGAGTTGCAGATGGTACTGTCAGGGGAGCTTGTAAATCAGGAAAACATGATAAAGAGGGGTAGTCAAAGTTTGTGTGTGTGTGTATGTGTGTGTGTGTGGGGCGTTGTCCTCGGTATATGATAGTGTACAGATCCTCAAGATTGGGAGGGGTGAGGTCTACATGGGACATATGGTATTGATGAGTTCAGGTGGCTGAAATGTTCATTACAATTACAATGGGATCTCGGGTTACTCGGAAGCTGGAGAATAAAGAACAGTACAGCACAGGAACAGGCCCTTTGGCTCTCGAAGCCTGGGCTGATCACGTTGTTCTATCTTGACCAACCGTCTGTATCCTTCTATTCCCCAGCTGTTCATATGTTTATCCAGATAAGTCTTAAATGTCGCTAACATGTCTGCCTCAACCATCTCACTTGGCAGTGCATTCCAGACCCCCACCACTCTGTGTAAAACATTTCCCCCGCACATCTCTACTGAACCTTTCCTTACAAGAATAACCAGAAGGACATTTTCCTACAATTGTGGAGTTGCAGGAAATTTGGAGGAACCCGAAAAGTGACAAGGAGAGGTTTGCAGCTCGTCTTTAAACAAAAAGGTTGCAGCACCATAGCCTGAAGTTGTTACAGTTTGAAATCAAAGCCTGCACAGCATGGGTCTGAGAAGTGTGGGAGGAGCCCAGGACTGGGTTGCTTTCAAGGGGCACCCTCGAACTGCATTGGTACTCAACATTGAAATGATGCTCGAGCTGGGAGAAAGATTTCCTTGAGAACCTGCAATTGGAGCCGTCCCCTTTTGATGTGTGTCAGAAAGAGACTGCAGGAGTCATCGAGTTCTTCAGGGTAATGTCCAAGACCCAACTATCAACAGCTGCTTCGTTAATGACCTTCCTTCATCATAAACTCTGAACTGGAGAGGTCTGGTGACGTTTACACAATGTTCAGCACCATTCATGATTCCTCAGATGAGAAAGCAATCCATGTCCATATGAACACCGCTCGACAATCACCAGGCAAGACTGTTCTCTTCCTGTTGGGGAGCATTTCAGCGGTCACGGGCATTCGGCCTCTGATATTCGGGTAAGCGTTCTCCAAGGCAGCCTTCACGACACACGACGGCGCAGAGTCGCTGAGCAGAAACTGATAGCCAAGTTCTGCACATGAGGACGGCCTCAACCGGGATATTGGGTTCATATCACACGATTTGTAATCCCCACAGCTTGACTGGACCTGCAGAGTCTCACTGGCTGTCCTGTCTGGAGACAATACACGTCTCTTTAGCCTTTCTTGATGCTCTCTCCACTCATATTTGTATCTTAAAGACTTGATTAGCTGCAAGCATTCGCATTCCAACCATTATTCATGTAAATTGAGTTTGTGTCTTTATATGCCCTGTTTGTGAACAGAATTCCCACTCACCTGAAGAAGGGGCTTAAGGCTCCGAAAGCTTGTGTGGCTTTTGCTACCAAATAAACCTGTCGGACTTTAACCTGATGTTGTTAAACTTCTTACTGTGTTTACCCCAGTCCAACGCCGGCATCTCCACATCATGACTACCATCGACACCGCAAACTGCCACCTCCAAGTGGAGAGGATCTCCAAGAAGATCGCGCATATCGACACAGACATCAAGTTTCTACAAAGATGCAAGAAAGCAGACAAGATACCGAAAGGACTACAGATCACGAACCCACTCAGGTCAAACTAGAACAGACTACGCTGAGAGACTTTGCCATCGCACCTCTCTCACACTCCTCAAACACCTCGTACACCAGCTCAACAGCAAACGCCGCAGCCTGGAAACCAAGATAGAGTCCACATTCTCAACTTGCGCTCAGGATGCAGACCAGCTGCGAAACTCTGCCAAGCAGGCGAGACAAAGGAACTACACCATCTACATGCACACCAAGAACAGGAAACTTGAGAAACTCGGCATCACCACCAGCAGCAACCAAGCCTCCCCGGTACCACAGTAGAAAACAGTACCACTGCAGGGAAGTCCATTGTCAACTTGTCTGACTACACACTTCAACCAGATGAAATCAAAGTTCTCAGCTGAAGGCTTAATTTTTGCCCCACCACCAAAATAGACCCCATCAGTCTCGCAGCAGACACAGAGGAATTCATCAGGCGAATGAGGCTGCGGGAGTTCTTCCACAAACCCCAAGAGGACAACAGCAAACACAATGAGACAGACAATGAACCGGAACAGCTGACAGAGAGATCCGCAGTGCATCCGAAGAGGAAAGAGTCGAATTGGACTACTCCGGAAGGCCACTGCCCTCGACTTGACATGTATGCCCAAGCCCTCAGGAGATGCGTCAACACCAAATTCATCAGCCGCACTCACAAGACAGCCCCGAACATCACCCAAGTACAACGCAACGCCATCCACGCTCTCAAGACCAACCGCAACATTGTCATCAAACCAGCAAAGGAGGGGCCATCATCATACTGAACAGAACGGATGACTGCAAAGAAGTGTACCGACAACTAAACAACGAGGAACACTACAGACAGTTACCCGCAGATCTGACCAAAGAACACACCCGTCAACTCAACACTCTGATCAAGACCTTTGATCCGGACCTTCAGAGCACCCTCCGTGCTCTCATCCCACGTACTCCCCGCATTGGAGATCTCTACTGCCTTCCGAACATACACAAGGCAAACACACCCGGCCGTCCCATCGTATCGGGCAATGGGATCCTGTGCGAGAACCTCTCCCGCTATGTCGAGGGCATCCCGAAACCCATTGTACAAAGAACCCCCAGCTTTTGTCGCGACACTACGGACTTCCTACAGAAACTCGGCACACATGGAGCAGTTGAACCAGGAGCGCTCCTCGTCACAATGGATGTCTCGGCACTCTACAACAGCATCCCCCACGACGATGGCATTGCTGCAACGGCCTCAGTGCTCAGCGCCGACAACTGCCAGTTTCCAGATGCAATTTTACAACTCATCCGCTTCATCCTGGACCACAATATCTTCACCTTCAACAACCAGTTCGTCATCCAGACACACGGAACAGCCATGGGGATCAAATTCGCACCTCAATATGCCAACATCTTCATGCACAGGTTCAAACAAGACTTCTTCACCGCACAGGACCTTCAACCGATGCCATACACTAGATACATCGATGACATTTTCTTCCTTGGGACTCATGGTGAACAATCACCGAAACAACGATAGAATGAAATTCAATAAGTTCCATCCCACCATCAGACTCACCATGGACTACTCTCCGGAATCGGTTGCATTCTTGGACACACGCATCTCCATTAAGGACGGTCACCTCAGCACCTCACTATACCGCAAGCCCACGGATAACCTCACGATGCTCCACTTCTCCAACTTCCACCCTAAACACGTTAAAGAAGCCATCCGTATACACAGGATCTGCTCAGATGAGGAGGATCGCAACAGACACCTCCAGACGCTGAAAGATGCCCTCATAAGAACAGGATATGGAGCTCGACTCATCATTCGACAGTTCCGACGCGCCACAGCGAAAAACCGCACCGACCTCCTCAGAAAACAAACACGGGACACGGTGGACAGAGTACCCTTCGCCTTCCAGTACTTCCCCGGAGCAGAGAAGCTACGGCATCTCCTCCGGAGCCTTCAACATGTCATTGATGAAGACGAACATCTCGCCAAGGCCATCCCCACACCCCCACTTCTTGCCTTCAAACAACCGCACAACCTCAAACAGACCATTGTCCGCAGCAAACTACCCAGCCTTCAGGAGAACAGTGACCACGACACCACACAACCCTGCCACAGCAACCTCTGCAAGACGTGCCGGATCATCGACACAGGTGCCATCATCTCACATGAGAACACCATCCACCAGGTACACGGTACATAGTCTTGCAACTCGGCCAACGTTGTCTACCTGATACGCTGCAGGAAAGGATGTCCCGAGGCATGGTACATTGGGGAAACCATGCAGACGCTGCGACAACGGATGAATGAACACCGCTCGACAATCACCAGGCAAGACTGTTCTCTTCCTGTTGGGGAGCACTTCAGCGGTCATGGGCATTCGGCCTCTGATATTCAGGTAAGCGTTCTCTAAGGCGGCCTTCACGACACACGATGGCGCAGAGTCGCTGAACAGAAACTGATAGCCAAGTTCCACACACATGAGGACGGCCTCAACCGAGATATTGGGTTCATGTCACACTATTTGTAACCCCCACAGCTTGCCTGGACCTATAGAGTCTCACTGGCTGTCCTGTCTGGAGGCAATACACATCTCTTTAGCCTCTCTTGATGCTCTCTCCACTCACATTGTTTGTATCTCAAAGACTTGATTAGCTGTAAGTATTTGCATTCCAACCATTATTCATGTAAATTGAGTTTGTGTCTTTATATGCCCTGTTTGTGAACAGAATTCCCACTCACCTGAAGAAGGGGCTTAAGGCTCCGAAAGCTTGTGTGGCTTTTGCTTCCAAATAAAACTGTTGGACTTTAACCTGCTGTTGTTAAACTTCTTGCATATGCAGCAAGACAATTGACAATATCCAGGCTTGGGCCGACAAGTGGCAAGTAACATTCATGCCAATACCATCTCCCCATGACATTCAATGGCACTACCATCGCTGAATCCCCCACCATCGACATCCAGGGATTTAACAATGATCAAAGCCTGAACTGGATTAGCCATATAAACATAATGACTATAAGAACAGGTCAGGAGCTGGGAATACTGTGGCAATTCACCTTTTGACTTCCTTCCCCAAGGCCTGTCCACAATCTACAAGGCATAAGTCAGGAGCGTTATAGAATATTCTCCCCTTATTTGGACTGCCAATACCTTCTTCAAGAAGCTCAACACCATCCAGGGCAAAACAGCCCTCTTCATTGACACTTCTTCCACAAACATTAATACCTTCATCAGTGAGGCACAACGGCAACAGTACATACCATATGAAAGATGCATTGCTGGAACTCACCAAGGCTCCATTGACAGCACCTGCCTAACCCACAACCACTATCATCAATAAAAAAAAAGGGCAGCAGATACATAAGAACACTAAAGTTTATCTCAAACTACCGCCACATCCTGACTTGAAAGTATACTTTGTTCATTCACATCTAACAGTCCCAGGGTGAAGGAGTATTGAATAATGGAACCTGGTGCTCATTGCTGCCTTCTTGATGGCAGTGATTCAATTGAGGGGAGAAGAGCCCCGCACCGTCTAGCCCATCTTCCAGAGGAGGCCTCGCCTGAGGTCCATGGTTCAGGGGAGCCCCAGTGCCACCCAGAGGATGAGGAGTTTAGACCCATCTAATGGAGGCCACCTGCACAACCAAGGGTATATCGAAAAGTCTCTCCTTTCTGGAGATGAGCAAAGACAATGTCACATATATCTGCATCTGTCAAGGTATGGAGTGGATCAGAATTGCCACATAGTGTGGGAGGATCTAACACCCCATGATCTGGGAGGACATCTCCTGCCAATCAAACTGAAGATCACTGGTGCACTCAATTTCTTTGTCTGAGGATCATTGCAAGCATCCAGAGGGAACCTATGCAGCATCTCAGTCCTTGGCACATAAATGTATCGAGCAGGTGACATATGCCCTCTACAGAAATTCACATGTGATGAAGCTATTCAGGCTGTTCGATTTCTGGGGTTTGCAGTGATCTCAGGATATGCTCGAGTTCAAGGTGCAGATTGCACACATATAGCTTTGAGAGCTCCATGGCAGCAGCTCTTGATGTTCATCAACAGGAAAAGGTTTCACTCACTGACCATTGGTGTGCAATCATCGGAAGGACATAGAACATGTTTCTAACAGGTACCCTGAGAGTTCCCATGATTCACATACATCCTGAGTCACTCCCAGATACTTTGCATTGAAGGGACTCAGTAATTACAGGGCTGGCTGCTTGGGGATAAGTGGTAACGAATCAAACAATGTCTCTAGACACCCACGTGTCGTCCTCAGAGTTCCTCAGTGGAGAAGTGTATCTGGCGCATAGATTGACACAATCCATCATCGAGCAGACCATTAGCACCTTAATCCAAAAACATCACTTTGAATGTTTGGACCGCTCAGGTGGGGATGGGGCTCTGCAAGAACCTGTAGAAGGTACCCCACATAATCATAGTCTACTGTGCTCTTCAAAACCTGGCGCTTCAAGGGGGGTCCCTGGCCAGAGGAAGATATGGAGAAAGTTGATAGCTTCTTAGATGATGAAGGACAGGAAGGGCTAAAATCTAAAGACAGAGATGAGAGTCAGCACCATGTGAAGATACAACCGAAGAAGTATGATGTGGAAGATGATGTAATTAAGTGGCTTGCGAGACCATTTCATGCATGGATGTCAGATTTCCTTCCCTAAAGTGGATATTAGGGAACTGGATAAATCTTTAAAACAATCAAGTGATCACCATTACATGACTATCTTTTTATTCCAGATTTACTAACTGAACTTGTTAGTAATTTCACCAGCTGTTGTGGTGGAAAATGGACTCGTGTTCTGGTATCTGGATTACTAATTCTGTGACATTACCACTATGCTAATTTACTTTGATTGGAGGATAAATACAGAACAAATTACATTCAAAATAATGTGATGGGATCTTTTACTTTCACTTGAGAGCAGACGGGACCTTGGTTTAACATATTATCCTGAATCTGACACCTCCGTCAATGTACTCATGCAATGCAGCATCCAGGAGTTTCAAACCAGATTTTAAGTCTAAAGTGGAATAATACGAGCTGAGTGACAGCCAAATCTATAGTCAAATCCACATAGATGTCAGTCAATCAGGCTTTGGCGAAACCATCACCTTTTCCTTGGACTTGGTTGATGGTGACTTCCTATATCGGAAGTTCAGTTATAGATTTCCAGCATCAGTCAGAATGCTGATTTAGACTCTCTCTATTACAGGGGTATAAGTATCACAGATGTGGTTGGCATATGCTGCTCTCTCTCTCAATAAAACAACGTGTTTGATCGTTCAAATATCCCTGATTGATGTGCACAACATCTGGGCTGAAACACTGCAATCTGCAGTCGATCTCGGAGTTCTCAATTCCTCGAGATTACTAATCATGAACATATTTACAGCCTTCTTCTGAGCAGCGGCATTTTTACATTTTCCATGCTAAAACCACTGCAATACAACTTGTAAAAGCATAGCGTAGCCAGAAGTAAAATTTAGGAATATTATGAACTCGCACCGCTGACAATATTACGTTCTGGCATCATAGTAAGCCATTAAAATGTGAAAGCATTTCCAATTATTAGCTGGTCTATGGAGCATTTTTATAGTGGCTGCTGATCCTGCAATGCCACATACCATTTATATTATTGTTAATTAATTAGCACAGCTTTATTGAAGTGGAAGGATTCTAAGAAGTGATTTTGGAATGGGAATGCAGAGAAGTGGGGATCAGGAATAGTCAGGTTAAGGGTTGTTCAATGAACCCAAGAACACAGGAGCAGGCAATTTGGCCCCTCCAGCCTGCTCTGCCATTTAACTGCATCATGGCTGACCGTCTACCTCAATCTCATCTTCCCACACTATCCCCATATTCCTTGATGTGATTGGTATCTAGAAATCTATAAACCTCAGTCTTGAACATACTCAAATGACTGAGCTTCCACAGCACTCTGAAGTACAGGGAACCAAAGGTTCACCACCCTCTGATTGAAGTAATTCCTTATTTCAACCCGAAATGGTCTACCCCTTATTCTGAGACAGTGCCGCCTGATACAGATATTAGATATCCCCTCAACCAGGAAAAATATCCTTCCTGCATCTACCTTTCAAGCCCTGTAAGAATTTCATGCACTTCCATGAGATCAAGGGCCCTATTTTACCATTTTGATTCTAAGTGCTGAATCTGGGAGTGTTTCAGATCCGACTTTTAGACCTGTTCTCAGGCACTCCCATACACATACTGCCTGAAAAAATATCAGCGATTCCGAATCGCGCTGCACAAGCCTGTGAGCAGGGCTCAATGCGCCCACAACCCTGCAGCTCCGATCGGCACCTCCAACTACTGACAGAATGTAGCTTTTGAGCCACATCCCTCCAGGGCCCCCCCCACCACCCCACAGACAATGTCCCACCCCCCCCCCAACATTACTGATCCCCTTATCCCCCAACCCCCTGCCACCCAGACCAATCGTGGGCCCCTCTTCTCCCACTCTCCCCCCCATCGATCTCAAGCAGAGTGGCAGCGGACCCACTTTCCCCCCACCACCGATCTCAAGCAGAAGGGCAGCGAACCTCCACTTCCCCCCGACCAATCTCAGGCAGTGATCCACCCTCCCCCTTCGATCTCGGGCGGAGTGACAGCGGACCCCTCCTTACCCCCCGCCACTGATCTCAGGCAGAGTGGCAGCAGACCACCCCCCCCCCCCACCACACCACCGATCTCAAGCAGATTGGCAGTGGACCCCCTCCCCCCCCTCGCCTCGGATCTCAGGCAGAGTGGCAGCGGACCCCCCCGTTCCCCGTCACCACCGATCTCAAGCAGAGTGGCAGTGGACCCACCATCCCCCCGCCCCACCAATCTCAAGCAGAGAGCTGTCAGACGCCAAGCACTTATCTCCTCACGAACCCTCACTGATGGAGCGTCCAAATCGGACTTCCATAGAGCATGTCTATTTCACGCCAATTCCAGATGGACGAACGTAGTGGTAAAGGGAGAAATGCTGGTAAAGTTCGGCATGCAGCCCATTAAGTCAACTGAAATGCATGCAAACGCATTTAAATGGCCGTCGCGCCCGGTCCCAATCGTGGCCATTTTTGGGCCTTGGTAAAGGGGGAGGCGGGGCACGGATCGTACTACCTGCCTCACGCCCGACTTTACCAGGTTTTCACGCCCGGAAACGGGCGCAATGTGATGGTAAAATCAGGCTCCAACTCTCATTCTTCTAAACTCTAGAGTACAGGCCCAGTTTCTTCAATCTTTCCTCAAAACAATCCCACCATCTCAGGAATTTGCCTGGTCAGCCTTTGTTGCACTCTCTCTATGTTAGGTATATCCTTCCTTGATAAGGAGACCAAAGCTATACATAATACTCCAGGTTTCGTCCCACCAAGGCTGTGGAAGAATAGGCTTCACTAAACAACTTTCCAAAATTTATTCGACAGCTCCTCTCAAACTCCCAGAAGAACAAGAGCACAAGGCGCATGGGACCACCATCTTTGAACTACACACCAATCTGACTTGCAGCTATATTACCGATCCTTCATTCTTGCTACATCAAAAACTTTGGCCCTACCTAACAATACTGTGAAAGTCTACGTTCATTGCATAGACTAGTCGTTTAAGGCAAGGTGAGGAAAGGGCTGGGACCTGAATATTCTAGGGTGACCTTTCTTTTGGGCAGCAAGTTAAGAAAATGTGGAGGAGTAGCTCTTAAGTATGACATGAGTACAATGTCATAGAGAGAAAGATGAGCTCAGATCAAGATGTAGAATCAGTCTGGCTACAGGTAAGAAATAGTAAAAGGCAGAAATGAAGCTTGAGGGAGTAGTTTACAGGCCTTCTCTATGCCCTAAAAGTGAAAGGGAGAATTAATGGGGGCTTGAAAGAAGGCTGCAGCAATAGTCATGGATGATTTTAATCTACATATAGATTGGGCGCATCAGATGGGCAGAGGTAGCAGAAGATGAGTCCATGAAGGTTTTTTTGAGAGAGTTTCTGAGAACCAACCAGGCAGCAGGCTATCTAGATCTGGTAATATGAAATAAGACAGGATTAATTAATGACCTCATAGTAAGGCACCCCAAGATAACAGTGATCATAACGTGATTGAATTTTGCATTCAGTACCTAAGACTCGTGTTATACACTTAAATAAGGGCAATTATGAGGGTTTGAAGACAGATCTTGCTAAATTGAACTGGGAGGTTAGGTTAAGGGTAAGGTCAGTATAGATGAAGTCAGCAAAGGTACATTCCAGTGAGACCCTTACAACACTGTGGGTGTACTTATACCTCAAGGATTGCAGCAGTTCAAGAAAGTAGCTCACCACCACCTTTCTCAAAGGCAACTAGGAATGGGCAATAAATGCTGACTGAGCCAGTGACACTCAAATCCCGTCAATGAATTTTATAAATCCCGAGGGGAAGGAGTTTTTTCAAGGTGGGCTGGGGGGACGGGGGGGGGTTCCTGCCTGCTGGGTGGTCAGCACTGCATGGGGGTGGGGCTGGGACTGCTGGAGAGAACTGTGTAGGTGGGGAGCGCTGGAGATCGAGGCTCTCCAGGATGGGGGAACGGGTCAGGACTGGGCAAGGGAATGGCTAGGGGCCCGCGATCGAGCCATGGGCTTTGAGGGGGGGCAGCACTGCTGGGGTCCCAGGTTGGCCAGTGATTGAGCGAGCCAGCAAAGAGGGAGGCTGACAGTTTGGGGCCACTGCGCATAAGCAGAGGCCTGCTGGTTTCAGCCTCCTGGGTGGGAATATGCCCCACCCCCTGAAATCGTACGTGAAATATTCACGCTGATGGCCTCTGCAGTGCACAGAGTGTGGGAGATTCTTGTCTGAACTGCCACTGAAAAAAAAGAGCATGAATTACTTCCGTTTTCTCATGAATTCGACACTGAAGAATTTTTTGGGAGAATTCTGCCCAATAAACCTGAACCTTAGTTCAGCAACAACGGCCAAAACCCGTTTTTTGCAACTAATTTTGTGAATAGAATGCTCTTTGCTTATTTGGTGAAATTTTCATCGAGTGATTCCATAATATGGATCTCACGCTCCAGTGACTTGATTCACTGATTCAAGTCCATGCAGATTTTCATTAAACCATGAGGCTTTGGTACTGTCACCATTCCACAACACTATTTTGTCAGTTATGGAGAGAAGACCCCTCATTGTAACATGTGTTAAATCTTGCTCTTGATTTTATCTCAGTGGGTGAGGTACTTTCCTTGCTGTGAAGAATCATATAGGCTTAACATCTACCCTAGGGTTAACATTGAGTAGGAATAGGAAGATTAGGCAGATGAATGCGTGGCTTGAGAGCTGGTGCAGGGGGCAGGGATTTAGATTTGTGGTTCATTGGGATCTCTTCTGGGGAATGGGTAACCTGTTCAGTAGGGACGGGTTACACCTGAACTGGAGGGGGACTAATATTCTGGAGGGGAGATTTGCGAGAGAAACTCGGGAGGGTTTAAACTAGTTTGGCAGGGGAGTGGGACCCAAAGCAGTAGGGAGACAGAAGAGAAGGTTGAGGACAACACAGAAGTTAAAGACAGCACATTAACTAGTAGAGGCAGTGTCAGTAATATCAGTACTAGACAGGTCAGGCAAAAGCAGGACAGAGAGCAAGGGAAATCCAGATTAAACTGCATTTATTTCAATGTAAGAGGCCTGACGGGCAAGGAAGATGAACTCAAAGCAAGGATGGGTACATGGGACTGGGATATTATAGTTGTTACTGAAACACGGCTAAGGGAAGGACAGAACTGGCAGCTCAATGTTCAGGTACAGATGCTATAGGAAAGTTAGAACAGGAGGTAAAAGAGGAGGAGGAGCACATTTGATTAGAGAAAACATCACGGCAGTACTGAGGGGAAATATATCTGAGGGTCCGACCGTCCACTGAGTCTATTTGGGTAGAACTGAGAAATAACAAGGGGGAAATCACTTTAATAGGGTTGTACTATAGGCCCCCAAACAGTCAGTGGGAAATTGAGGAGCAAATATGTAAAGAGATTACAGATAGCTCCAAGAAACATAGGATGGTAATAATAGGGGATTTGAACTTTCCCAACATTGACTGGGACAGCCATAGTATAGAGAGGAGGAATTTCTCATTCAGTATATGGATGACCCGACGAGAGAGGGGGCAAAACTTGACCTCCTCTTGGGAAATAAGGAAGGGCAGGTGACAGAACTGTAAGTGAGGGATCACTTTGGGACCAGTGACCTTAATTCCATTAGTTTTAAGAGAGCTATGGAGAACAATAGGTCTGGCCCAAAAGTTAAAATTCTAAATTGGGGCAAGGCCCATTTTGTTGGTATCAGATAGAAACTTTTAAAACTTGATTGGGGGAGTCTGTTGGCAGGCAAAGGGAAGTCCAGTAATTGGGAGGCTTTCAAAAATGTATTAACCAGGGTTCAGGGTAAGCACATTCCTCTTAGAGTGAAGGGTATGGCTGGTAGAAGTAGGGAACCCTGGATGACTCGGGATATTGAGGCTCTGGTCAAGAAGGAGGTACATGACATGCATAGGCAACTGGGATCAAGTGGATCACTTGAAGAGCATAGAGGGTGTAGAAGTAGAGTTAAGAAAGAAATCAGAAGGGCAAAAAGGGGACATGATGGCTTTGGCAGATAAGGCAAAGGAGAATCCAAAAAGAGATTTTACAGATACATAAAGGGCAAAAGAGTAATAAGGGAGAGAGTAGGGCCTCTTAAGGATCAACAAGGTCATCTATGTAGAGATCTACAAGAGATGGGTGAGATCCGAAATGAATATTTCTCATCAGTATTTACTGTTGAGAAAGGCGTGGATGTTCGGGAACTTGGGGAAATAATGGTGTCTTGAGGACTGTACATATAAAGAGAAGGAAGCGCTGGAAGTCTTAAAGAGCATCAAGGTAGATAAATCCCCGGGATCTGATGAAATGTATCCCAGGACGTTGTGGGAGGCGAGGGAGGAAATTGCGGGTCCCCTAGCAGAGATATTTGAATCATTGACAGCCACAGGCGAGGTGCCTGAAGATTGCAGGGTGGTAAATGTCGTGCCTTTGTTTAAAAAGCGCTGCAGGGAAATGCCTGGGAACTACAGGCTGGTGAGCCTCACATCTGTAGTGAGTAAGTTGTTGGAAGGTATTCTGAGAGACAGGATCTATAGGCATTGAGAGATTAGGGACAGTCAGCATGGCTTTGTGAGTGGAAAATCATGTCTCACAAATTTGATTGAGTTTTTTGAAGAGGTAACCAAGGTGGATGAGGGGAGGGCAGTGCAGTTGATGTTGTCTACATGAACTTTAGCAAGGCCTTTGACAAGGTACCGCACGGTAGGTTGTTGCATAAGGTTAAACCTCATGGGATCCAGGGTGAGGTAGCTGTGATGACTTCAGCCAGGGTAATGAGGTTGGCTTGCTCGAGTATGAACTACCTGATGAGTCCTCGCCCCTTCGCTTTGGGAGAGGAGTACGGCAGGGCTGCCCCTTGTCCGGCCAACTTTATTGTGTGTGCGTGGAGCCATTCCTGCGCCTCTAGCGGAGGAGGTTGTCGGGTTTGATTCTGCGCGGCCCGGACGTAGGGGTGGTCCTGTCGGCCTACGCCGATGACGTGCTCCTCATGTTCGCTGACCTGCGGAGGATGCGAGAATGCCAGGTGGTGTACTCCGCCGCGTCCTCCGCCAGGATCAACTGGGCCAAGTGCTCCGGACTCCTGGTTGGTCCGTGGGAGACGGACCCCCTTCCGGAGGAGCTCAAGCCTTTCACCTGGAGCAGGACCAACCTCCTCTACCTGGGGGTCCATCTCTGCCCAGCCGAGGAATCCTGGCCGGCGAACTGGCAGGAGCTGGAGGCCAAAGACTCCGCCCGCCTGGGTCGCTGGACAGGACTGCTCCGAGTGCTGTCCGACAGGGCACGAGTTCTCATCATAAACCAGGTGGTCGCCTCCATGCTGTGGTACTGGCTGGTCACTGGGTCTCTGCCGAGCTTCTGCATCTCCCGCTTGAGGAGGGCGGACAAGGTCTGGTGTGCCTCCGCACATAGGTAGCGACCTTCCCCCTCCAGACCCTGCAGAGATACCTTTACGTCGAGCCTCCTCCACGATGGCGTGCGATGGCGACGTATTTTTTCCGCCAGTTGCATGGCCTCAACTACGACGTGCAGCTCCTGCACATCAACCTGGGGCGGATTCCGACCTCCTTACGGGAGTTGCCCGTCTTTTACCAGGACCTCCTTACGGTCTGGAACGCGGTCGCCTCGCGACGCAGCTCTCCCCCGTCAGGGGTAGCGGCTCTCGTGCGAGAGCCGTTGCTCAGGAATCCGCACCTCCAGCCTTACAAGTTCAGGTGGCTGGCGGAGAGGTGGGCCGTGGACGGCGGGGTGACCAGGATCGGGGACGTGCTGGATGGCGGAGGAGCGGGCTGGATGAGCCCCCACGTGCTGGCTGAGCGCGCGGGGGTGGCCGTCTGGCGCGCGGCCAAAGCCATCCAAGACCTTAGGACGGTCGTGCTTGGCCCCGAGTGCGCACGCGATCTGGAGGCGGCGCAGGCGTGCGGTGGGATCCCGCCCAAGCGTTCCCCTGCTCGGACGGAATTTCACATTGGCCCAAAGCCTAGACCCCCCCCCCGCCCCCGGGTCAGGTGCCCCACTGCATGTGCTGCCTCGCGGAAATGTCCTCCATGCCCTTTTCCACCGCGCGGAGGCGTTTCCTGTACGGGCTGCTGCTGCACACCTTTCATTACCGCGTTCTCACCTGTCACCCGGATACATCTTGGCGGGCCTTGTTGCCGCCGGGCGGCGGAGGTCCCCAGTGGAGGTCCCTCTACGGAGGGATCTCCCCCAATTATCTTGGGGACCTGGGGTGGAGGGTGCTGCATGCAGCAGTGCTGTACAACTGTAGGTTTTTCCGGTTCACGGGCTCCCAAGACTGCCCTTTCTGTGCCCTTGTGGAGACCGTGGACCATGTCTATGTTCTGTGTTTGAGACTGCACACCCTTTTTGGTTTCCTCAAACACCTTTTACTGATGTTTTGTTTGCACTTCAGTCCCACGCTCCTGATCGACGGGCACCTGGTGCAGAGAGGGGCGGGTCGGGATGCCGACCTCCTCGTGAACCTGCTCCTGGGCATGGCGAGACGCGCCATCAATAGGTCCACGCAGCGAGCGATCAACGGGGCCGTCCATCCTGACTGTCTGCCCCTCGACCGCGGCTACATTCGCGGTCAGGTGTCTCTGGAGAGGGAGCATGCGGTGTCCACCGGCGCAGTTGACGCCTTCCGCGACCGCTGGGCACCGCAGGGGCTGGGGTGTATTATCGACCCTGATAATCACCTTTTGGTTTGATGTTTTAAGTTTCCTTGCGACTTTGTTTTTGGTTCGGGCTGTTCCCCCTTCCTTTTGGGGATCTGCCCCTTTTAGTTTGTCCCTAAGTTAGTTTGAGTTTGTTTATTTGGTTGGTATCGAAAGAAATACCTGATGAATCCTCGCCCCTTCGCTTTGGGAGAGGAGTACGGCAGGGCTGCCCCTTGTCCGGCCAACTGTATTCGATTTGCGCCGAGCCATTCCTGCGCCTCTTGCGGAGGAGGTTGTCGGGTCTGACTCTGCGCGGCCCGGACGTAGGGGTGGTCCTGTCGGCTTACGCCAATGACGTGCTCCTCATGTTCACGCACCTGGCTGACCTGCGGAGGATGCGAGAATGCCAGGCGGTGTACTCCGCCGCGTCCTCCGCCAGGATCAACTGGGCCAAGTGCTCCGGACTCCTGGTCAGTCCATGGGAGACGGACCCCCTTCCGGAGGAGCTCAGGCCTTTCACCTGGAGCAGGACCCCGAGCGTTCCCCTCGCCTAAGTAATGGTGACCATGAAACGATAATTGATTGTTACAGAAATCCATCTGGTTCACTAACATCCTTTAGGGAAGGAAAGCTGCCTATAGGTGACTCCAGACCCACAGCATTGTTTTGGTCGCCGCACTACCAGAAGGACGTGGAGACGTTAGAGAGAGTGCAGAGAAGGTTTACCAGGATGTTGCCTGGTATGGAGGGTCTTAGCTACAAGGAGAGATTGGGTAAACTGGGTTGTTCTCCCTGGAAAGATGGAGAATGAGGGGAGATCGAATAGAGGTGTACAAGATTATGAAGGGGATAGATAGGGTGAATGGTGGGAAGCTTTTTCCCAGATCAGAAGTGACGATCATGAGGGGTCACGGGCTCAAGGTGAGAGGGGCGAAGTATAACTCCGATATGAGAGGGATGTTTTTTACACATAGGGTGGTGGGGGCCTGGAATGCGCTGCCAAGTAGGGTGGTGGAGGCAGACATGCTGACATCGTTTAAGACTTACCTGGATAGTCACATGAGCAGCCTGGGAATGGAGGGATACAAACGATTGGTCTAGTTGGACCAAGGAGCGGCACAGGCTTGGAGGGCCGAAGGGCCTGTTTCCTGTGCTGTACTGTTCTTTGTTCTTTGGAGGGATATGTCGCCATGTCACCAGCGCATTAGCCTGGGCCTCCAGATTACTACTATATCACCATCTTTGAGTAAGGTTTGATCATCTTTCTTACTGCTGAAGTTAACCTATTTGGCCTATTGTTCCCTGAACTTGTTCTTAAAAAAGTTTTCAAATCTAGGCATCACGTTAACTGTTAAACTTATGGCACTATTCCATCTTCTAATGATATTTAATAGTGCTTCTGCTAGCTCTTCCTTAACTCTGCCCCAACTTCTCTTAATGTGTGGGATAGAATCCATCGGCCCAGGGGTTTTATCCTGTCTTGTGTCTGGTTCATCCATTATCGCACCAATTCCTATTTAACAGAGATCAGAGTGGCTGAAAACAAGTAGCTAAATTGCTGTCATTCTGAAATCTATATAGTTCCTCTTGCGATTTGTTACATCCTTTGTTTTTGTATCAACAAATTTCAAAATTATGTCCTTTTTGACCAAATCAAAATCATTTATCTACAACAAAAATACAAGTAGAGCCAGCACTGTTCCCTGTAACATCAATTCCAAATGTTCTCTCATCAAAGCAATATTCATTTGCCTTAAATTACTTGTCCATCAACTAACTTTCTCATTATTGGAGGACTTCAAATTATTCTGGGATTTAAAACACCAATAAAGTCTATTAGAACAGAGTGGATTAGCTTAAGATAAGAATCACAGACTGCTTCATATATATGGTACAGAGGTACTGTCTGCATAGTAACACATAAAACCACAGTTAGATAATTCAAACATGTATTTTTGTAAGTATTATTGAACAGGCATGGATCTTGGCTGAAGGCACAGGGTTCGAAGGCATTGTGGGAAATAGGCCAGTAAAGTGAACCACATTCCTGATAACAATACACCCATAGAAGCATAGCCCTTATCAGCATGGGTACCAGACAGCTCAGTGAATGAGATATTCATTGAACAAGGACAGACTACTGATTCCAGACAGCTAATGAATAAGCCAGAGAAGAATCCAGGAAGGTGGCCATGGGAAAGTCAGGCAGAAACCGCTAGAACCTATTGTTTCCATGCTGTCAGAGAATAACTGTGATTGGCCAAGGTATATGGCATTTACTAATCATGACTGATCTGTATTAATGATGGTGAGCCAGAAGGCGAGTAAAACGTCTTTTGGAAGTTGTATAATTGTATTGCCGCTGTGATGTAACTTCAGAGAAGAGTTGGACTGCCCAACCCTTCTTTTCCCAGCTTGCGTTGGTCAATAAAGAAACTTCCTTCGCCAGGATACTGTGTTGCGAGTCTTTGTATTAGCTAAAGTTAAGCTCAATACTTAGCCTCTGAAAAAACCCCGAAACTAATCACTTATTTTCTCTTGTATATAACATACTTATATTTTTCTGACAAGCTTCTTTTGAGATACTTGACTGAATACCTCTGAAAATCCATACACACTTTGTTTTTCAAAAAACTAGTAAAATTTGCCAATGCAATGTGGCTTTAACAAACCATGCTAATTCCTGAACTAATAATACGTTCTAAATCCTCATTAACTTTCCCTTGAAGTAAGGATTCGAAAGGGAGAAAAGTTTGATAAATTTGCTTTCTTGTTTGCATATTGCTAGTTTGGACAAAAACCTGGCTCCTGCCAGCAACAGAAACATTACACACAACGTGCACTTTATAATCATTTTTTCAACACTATTTCTTGAGGAAGGTATGATATATTTTTGATGCTCAACATATTGCTTTCCTGACAGCTACATATGCTTCATAGTGTTCTATGAAAGTTATTCATCATTGCTCTGCTACCATTATTACATGGACATCTGAAAGTGATTGTCCTTTGTCTGAAGTCACCAAAATAACTACTATAGTTTCATTGAGATGTCTGATTTTAGCAAATGAATAGGAAAAATGGCATGTACTTGTTGATGCTTTTCTGGAACATCTTTTGAAATTTAAAACTTACTTTTTCATGCGATGTAAACCTCGTTTATATTTACGTAAGGGCACGCATTTGTCAATTTCCAGCTCTTGCTCTGTTTCAGTTGACTCTAAGTCAAAGAGTAGAGAAATGTCAGAATTATCAATAACTATACAATCAATATGTTTTAATCTCCAAAATTGGTTGCAAACTTTACAAATTTTCATTAATTCCAACATTACCATTAGTTGGATTTTTCCACGTTTCAGCCTTCTTTAATCTCTTCCGCTTTTTACGAAAATAACGCTAAAAATAAACAAACATTTCATTTTTATTCTGACAGAATAGTAAACTAAATTCGTAATTCAGTAGTATTAATTGCCAAAGAGTGCAATTTTCATTTTGGAAAACATTTATGAAAATATGATGATGTAGTATAAGTACACAATTTACATCTGCTGTAAAAATGCCACAATGTACCTGCAGCTGTCGATTACACATGGAAGAGCATGAGGGCTGTTATGTTAAAATGCCATGTAGAATTAGCTGATGTGGCTCTTATATGTTGCCTCGGTTAATAACTTATCGTTGCTATACCCAATGTTACGACGTGGATACAGATCAGCATTATTCCAATGACATAACAATGACATATATATGAAGAAGATCTTGAAACCTTTGATGATATAACAAGGCAATTTATTATACCAAATAATTTTGCATGGATTTTTTTTTAAAAAATCAGCTTCTTGCGTCCCATCAGATCTGAGTGCGTGTATCTGAATTTGAAGAGCTCATATGCCAAAAGATCATTCGGTGCAGCCTTTCTGGTCACTGAAGAGTAACTCTCATTCTGCCATATGCTGTTCCTGGGCTGAATTTTCCCATTTCTTTTCCAGGTGTTGTCTCAGGCAGAAAAAACGGAGGATAGCCCACCAGCTGCCTCGCCAGGTCTTCCCACTGTATTTTCTAACAAATTAAGGGTTTTAAGAAAGTTAAGAGGCAGGATGTCATGCAAGGAGAGGTGAACCAGCAATCTCAGGTGCCGAGATCAGGGGGCCCTGCACTGATCAAAAATTGGACGGTTCTCTGGCTTTCCCTTCCATCCCCTCCCTTGAAACCTTTGCCCCAGGCTTCCCTTCATATCCCTCTCTTCAGGCTTGCATTGAAGCACCGGCACCACAAAGCCGCCAAGAAGGCTGCCTGTGCCCCCACCACCCCAAAACGAAGATGTAGAGCCGATTCACAGGTGCCAGCTTGAATTCACTCAACTCCAAGTTGCCCTCGGAGGTCTGGTCTGCTTGTGTCTCTTGAAACCATTCTGAGTTTAATTTGACGTGGGGGCATGATTCCAACTTATGGGTCCGATAATGATATGCAAATATATTACATTGAGATTCCGATGTTGAACACAGGAAATGTGACCAGCCACCAATGGGAGGAGGGGCAATCGCGCCCTAAATCTATGTCATTTATCACGCCTAAAGACTTCTCGCAACTCTCACCACCAAACCTGCCCAATGCAAAAGGGAGCAGAAAATCTCAGCCATCATCTTTACTACAAGCCCCAAGGGTTTCTTATTTATTCCTCTGTCCAGTGGTGCAACTATTGTTAGGAGGCCTATAAACTACTCCCACCAGTATTTACTCACCCTTGCTATTCCTAATTTCCACCCATACTGATTCTTCTTGATCTTCCGAGCCAAGATCCATCCTCACAACTGTCCTTATACCATCCTTTACTGTCCAGGTTACTCCTCTTTATCCGTTCTGTCTGTCTTTTCGAAGGGTTCTGTTCTACTGGAATATTTATTTTCCCACTTAGCTCATCTTGACTCTGGGGTGAATTTTCCCGTTCCACCCACCACGGGAATCGCGAGGGGCGGACCATGGAAAGATCTGTTGACCTCGGGCAGGATTTTCCAGTTTTGGGGAGAGTGTGGCCAGAAAATCTCACCCTCTGTCTCTGTAACGGTGATTAGATCAAAATCATTTATCTCTGTTATGCCACAACTTCACCTATAGCAATTCGGCTTCACAGAACTTGAGCACTGCTGAAAGAAGAAATTTTGTCCATGTTTTTTGTCTTGCCAGAGTCCACTTGCTAACCAATCCGCACTCTCTTCTCAAAGTATAACTTTTGTTTCCCCTGACATTGGTATTCTTGTGATTATCGCCAAGCATTGTTTGTTTGAAAACGTAAACCAGGCAGCTTAACTTTGATTGATAATGGCATTACTCCAAGGAATGAACCAGCAAACTTATTCTGTTTAGCTGCAACAAGCACAAATGTGTGCATATGTTTTTTCTCTCTGCAATGAACAGGGCCCCGTGTATTTCCATGTGTAACTTCCAGTGCATGCAAAGGTGCTACACTGCGAGCTTGACTGACACCGTCAGTTTTACTTTTAGCATAATGAGGATTATTTCGCAAATGTTGTCAAATCACAGAATCACATCGAATACTGGATGCTGTTCTGAGGTTTTGCAAGCACCAGCTGGTTAAGTACAATCTATACCTGGCCTGTCACGAACAGCAGAAGCGACATGCTGTTTGATGCATTCCGCCAGTCTTTGGAACTATGGACTACTTCATTTATCTCACTGCAGATGTTTTGCACGTTCAGATAGAGCCTTTAATTTTTTTACTACCATTCTCCGCATAGATCTTACTGTCCGATGTACTATGACAGTTAAACTCTGCAAACCTTCTTGTTCCACTCCATCATTACTGAAAATCATTACACTGTTTTAAGTGAGCAAGCATGAAAACAGCAGCTGATCACTGATTGCAGCAGCATGGTAGCACAGTGGTTAGCACTGCTGCTTCACAGCTCCAGGGTCCCGGGTTTGGTTCCCGGCTCGGGTCACTGTCTGTGTGGAGTTTGCACATTCTCCTCGCGTCTGCGTGGGTTTCCTCCGGGTGCTCCGGTTTCCTCCCACAGTCCAAAGATGTGCGGGTTAGGTTGATTGGCCAGGTTAAAAATTGCCCCTTAGAGTCCTGAGATGCATAGGTTAGAGGGATTAGTGAGCAAAATATGTGCGGGTAGGGCCTGGTGGGATTGTGGTCGGTGCAGACTCGATGGGCAGCAGCTATGAGACCGAGAACTCGTGGATGGCACATTTAAGGTGGTGATCGATCACACTACAGGTTAAAAGAGTACAGAGACGCAATAGTCAATCTAGAAGCATCAGGCAGATAGCCTAATGCAGGAGTTCCCCCGAGTCCATCCCATAAACAATTGAGTTCTCTGTTCTGGACATTGGTGAGGGTGATGGTTCCTCAAGAGGCTTGCAGCTAGAGTCAGGGCCAAGATCCTGGTTGAGGCCGTTCTCATGTGTGCGGAACTTGGCTATCAGTTTTTGCTCGGCAATTCTGCATTGTCGTGTGTCGTGAAGGCCACCTTGGAGAACGCTTACCCGAAGATCAGAGGCTGAATGCCCGTGACTGCTGAAGTGTTCCCCGACAGGAAGAGAACACTCCTGCCTGGCGATTGTCGAGCAGTCTTCATTCATCCATTGAGGATGGCCTCAACCGGGATCTTGGGTTCATATCACACTACCTGTAACCCCCACAACTTGCCTGGGCTTGCAAAATATCACTGACTGTCCTGGCTGAGACAGTTCGCACCTCTTTAACCTGTGCTTAACCCTCTCTCCACTCACATCGTCTGTACCTGTAAAGACTTGATTACCTGTAAAGACTCGCATTCCAACCATTATCTTGTAAATTGAATCTGTGTCTATGCATGCCCTGTTTGTGAACACAACTCTTCACTCACCTGAAGAAGGAGCGACACTCCGAAAGCTTGTGCTACCAAATAAATCTGTTGGACTTTAACCTGATGTTGTAAGTGGGCCAATCCATGGCTTATAAAGGAAATTAGAGAGCATATCTGCTCTAAGGAAGAAGCATACAGATTGGCCAAGAAAAATAATAGGTCTGAGGATTGGGAGCAGTTTAGATTTCAGCAAAGAAGGACCAAGGGATTGATTAAGATGGGGAAAATACAGTACGGAAGTAAGTTTGCAGGGAACATAAAGACTGACTCTAAGAGTTTCTATAGATATGTAAAGAGAAAGAGGTTGGTGAAGACAAATGTAGGTCCTCTGCAGACAAAAACGGGGAAATGTATAAGAGGGGACAAAGAAATGGCCGAGCAACTGAATATATACTTTGGTTCTGTTTTTACAAAAGAGGACACAAATCAGATACCAGACATGTTGGCGTATGCAAGATTTAGTGAGAGGGAAGAACTGAGGGAGATCAATATTAGTAGAGCAGTGGTACTGGGAAAGCTGATGAGATTGAAGGCAGATAAATCCCCAGGGCCTGATAATCTACATCCCAGAGTACGTAAGGAAGTGGCTCTAGAAATAGTAGATGCATTGGTGATCATCTTCCAGGATTCTATAGACTCTGGAACAGTCCCTGCAGATTGGAGGGTAGCGAATGTCACTCCAATATTCAAAAAGGGAGGTAGAGAGAAAACAGGGAATTATAGACCAGTAAGCTTAACACCGGTAGTGGGGAAAAGTCTCGAATCCACGATCAAGGATTTTATAGCATTTAGAAAGCAGTGGCAGGATCAGACAGTCAGCGTGGATTTGACAGATCTGTTAGAATTCTTTGAAGATGTAACTAGTAGAGTTGACAAGGGGGAACCAGTAGATGTGGTATATTTGGACTTTCAGAAAGCGTTTCACAAAGTTCCGCGCAAGAGATTATTGTGCAAGATTAAAGTGCATGGGATTGGAGGAAGTGTATTGAGATGGATAGAAAACTGATCGGCAGAGAGGAAACAACGAATAGGAATTAATGGGTGCTTTTCAAATTGGCAGGCAGTAACTAGTAGGGTGCCACAGGGATCAGTGCTGGGACCCCAGTTATTCACAATATATATTCATGATTTGGATGAGGGAACAAAATGTAACATCTCAAAGTTTGCAGATGATACCAAGTTGGGTGGGAGGGTGAACTGCGACCAGGATGCAGAGATCCTTCAGAATGATCTAGACAGGTTGGGTGAGTGGGCTAATCAATGGCAGATGCAGTATAATTAGGATAAGTGTGAGGTTATTCACTTTGGAAGCAAAAACAAGGCGGAGATTACTACCTGAATGGCTGTAAATTGGGAGAGGGGAGTGTGCAGCGGGACCTGGGTGTCCTTGTGCACCAGTCACTTCAGGTAAGCATGCAGGTGTAGCAGGCGGTAAAGGCGGCAAATGGCATGATGGCCTTCATCGCGAGAGTTTTTGAGTCCAGCAGCAGGGGTGTGTTGTAGCAACTATACAGGGCCTCAGTGAGGCCACACCTAAAGTATTGTGTGCAGTTTTGGTCTCCTTTTCTGAGGAAGGACGTTCTTGCTCTCGAGGGAGTGCAGCGAAGGTTAACCCGGCGGATTCCAGGGATGGCGGGATTGATGTATGAGGAGAGATTGACTCGGTTAGGATTGTTTTCACTGGAGTTCAGATGAATGAGGGGGGATTTCATAGAGACTTATAAAATTCTAACAGGCCTAGACAGGATAGATGCAGGGCGGATGTTCCCGACGGTGGGGGAGTCCAGAACCAGGGATCACAATCTGAGGATTCAAGATAGACCATTTAGGACGGAGATGAGGAGACATTTCTTCACCCAAAGAGTGGTAAACCTGTGAAATTCATTACCACAGAAAGTAGTTGATGCCAAAACATTGAATGCATTCAAGAGGCGGCTGGATACAGCACTTGGGGCAAATAGGATCAAAGGCTATGGGGAAAAAGCAGGAGTAAGCTTTTGAGTTGAATGACCAGCCATGATCTTAGTGAATGGCGGAGCAGGCTCGAAGAGCCAAATGGCCTCCTCTTGCTCCGATCTTCTATGTTTCTATGTGGGCAGCATGGTGGCACAGTGGTTAGCACTGCTGCCTCACAGCACCAGGGACCTGGGTTTAATTCCAGCCTTGGGTAACTGTCTTTGTGGAGTTTGCGCATTCTTCCCGTGTCTGTGCAATTTCCTCCCACGGTCCAAAGATGTGCAGGTTACATGCACAATTGTCCCTTGAGTGTCAAGGAATTTGGCAATGGGGCTGACAGGAATAGGGCCTGGGTGGGATGTTGCCAGTGCAAGCTCAATGGGCTGAATTACCTCTTTCTGCACTGTATGGATTCTATGATTCCATGAACCATGTGTACTGGCTATAGTCTGGAATCTGCAGAATCTGTGCAGGAACTCAGGCTAAAATATATTGATTTTTAAAAAGAACACAAGAACTCAGAGCAGGAGTAGGCCATTTGGCCCTTCAACCCTGCTCCGCCATTCAATTAGATCATGGCTGATCTTTTCATGGACTCAGCTCCACTTACCCACCCGCTCACCACAGCCCTTAATTCCTTTCCTGTTCAAAAATCCATCTATCTTTGCCTTAAAAACTCTCAATCCGGTAGTCCCAACTGCTTCACTGGACAGGGAATTCCACAAAGTCACAACCCTTTGGGTGAAGAAGTTCCTCCTCAACTCAATCCTGAATCTGCTCCCCCTTATTTTCAGGTTTCACCCCCCAGTGGAAACAACCTTCCTACTTCTATCTTATCTATTCCCTTCATAATTTTATATGTTTCCATAACACCCCCCTTCATTCTTCTCAATTCCAAAGAGTATAATCTCAGTCTACTCAGTCTCTTCTCATAAGCCAACCTTCTCAACTCGGAATCAACCGAGTGAATCTCCTCTGCACCTCCACCAGCGCCAGGACATCCTTTCTCAAGTAAGGAGACCAACACTGTACACAGTATTCCAGGTGTGGCCTCCCCAGCACCTTATATAGCTGCAACATAACCTCCCTGTTTTTAAACTCCATCCCACTAGCTTTCGAGGACAAAATTCCATTTGCCTTCTTAGTTACCTGCTGCACCTGCAAACCAACTTTTTGTGATTCATGTACAAGGACACCCAGGTCCCTCTGCAAGCTGCAATTTTTTACCATTTAAATAATTGTCCACTTTGCTGTTATTCCTATCAAAATGGATGGCCTCACATTTACCAACATTGTATTCTATCTGCCAGACCCTTGCCTACTCACTTAAACTCTCTATATCTCTTTGCAGACTTTTATAGTGTCCTCTGCACACTTTGCTCCACCACTTATCTTAGTGTCATCTGCGAACTTTGACACACTACACTTTGTCCCCAATCATCTATGTAAATTGTAAACAATTGCGGTCCCAACACTGATCCCCGAGGCATACCACTAGTCACTGATCGCCAACCAGGAAAACACACACTTATTCCCACTCTTCGCTTTCTGTTAGTTAACCAATCCTCTATCCATGCTAATACATTACCCGTAATGCCGTGCATCTTTATCTGATGCAACAGCCTTTTGTGCGGCACTTCGTCAAATGCCTTCTGTGCGGCACCTCGTCAAATGCCTTCTGGAAATCCAGATACACCACATCTACCAGTTCCCCATTGTCCACTATGCTCGTAATGTCCTCAAAGAATTTCATTCAATTAGTTAAGTGTGACCTGCCTTTCATGAACCCATCATGTGTTTTCCCAATGGGACAATTTCTATTCAGATGTCTCACTATTTCTTCCTTGATGATAGCTTCAAGCATTTTCCCCACTACAGAAGTTAAGCTAACTGGCCTATAGTTACCCACCATTTTTCTATCTCCTCTTTTAAACAGTGGCGTCACATTTGCTGCTTTCCAATCTGCTGGAACCGCCCCAGAGTCCAGCGAATTTTGATAAATTACCACGAGTGCATTTGCTATTTCCCCCACCGTCTCTTTTAGTATCCTGGGATGCATTCCTTCAAGGCCAGGAGACTTGTCTACTGTGATGCTAGTGTACCTTTAAGAAAGTTTTTTTTAAAAACATGACTTCTGCAGCTTTCACAGCTTCAGTGGTTTCTTAGCTCATAGCTTCAGTGACGTCACTGTTGCCAGCTTGACTGGAAATGTCCTTTTGTTGCTCAAGTGTCTTAAATGGGGTTGTTTGTGGTGTTTGCTTTGGAATTAGCTTTGCAATCCTGCATTGTTATGAGGATGGTCATGTGTTTTTGGACGGTTTTTTACTTTTCAGTTCAGAGCTGCAGGTTTGAGTTTTAGTTTTAGAAGAGACAGCAAGATAAAAGGAATTGTTTTCTCTCTCTCCCGGTTCTGTTTTCTTTGGAAATTCTCCTGTTTTCCTGAAGGGTGAATATCTGCTGTTGTTGGGGCTGGACCAGAGTCTCTCTGGTGCGTTGGGAAGCTGCCTGGTCTTCAAACTGTGCAGAATAAATCCAGAGAGCTGCAGACTTCAACCAAAGGACTCAATCTCCCTTATCACGTGAGCAGTAGACTTTGCTGAACATGTTTAAAGGGTTTTCTCTATGGCAAGGGTTTTGGTTTGATTGGAACACATTAGATATCTTTGTTAAGGGTTTTATACATTATAGCGGTTGTTTTGTTTCTTGTTTGCAATTGAAAAAATTCTTGCTAATTTTCTTACTATACATGTTAACTATGTTCTTAAATAAACTTTGTTCCACAAAAGCTTCCTTGGGTCTTTTGAATCACACCTGAAGTGGAATATATCATGTTTATCCTAGCCAAATTCAAGATACAACATTTATGATTCAGATGGGCTTCATAAAATACATTAGAGTTTCTAACCTCAACCATAACACTACCTTTAGCCCCATTAACTTACCTAACACTGCTTCTTTAGTGATAATGATCGTTTCTAGATTCTCACCTGTCATTGCCTTCTCATCATCAATTTTGGGCATGTTATTTGTGTTTTCCACTGTGAAGTCCGACACAAAATACCTGTTCAATGCCTCGGCCACTTCCTCATTTCCCATTATTAAATCCCCCTGCTGAGCCTCTATGTTTACCTTCGCTACTCTTTTTCTTTTTATATATCTGTAGAAACTTTTGCTATCTGTTTTTGTATTCTGAGCTAGTTTACTCTCATAGTCTATCTCACTTTTCTTTATAGTTTTTTTGCAGCTCTCTGTTGGCCTTTAAAGATTTCCCAACCCTCTCGTTTTCCACTAATCTTTGCAATTTTGTATGCAAGGCCAGAATTTATTACCCATGACAATTAAAGAATGGTAATATAGTGCGAAGGCGTGATTTTGCTTGACGAAGTTGAACTTGTAGATTGTGGTGTTCCCCTGCATCTTCTGCCCTTGTTATTCTCGGAGCTGGAGGTTGAGAATTTGGAAGGTGCTGACTAAGAAACCTTGATGAGTTCTGCAGTGCATTTTGTAGATGGTACACATTGTGCATGTAGTGGTGCGAATAAAGTTTAATGTGCTGAATGGGATATAGAAATTTACCAGGAGGATATAAGCTGGTAGACTGAAAAATGTTCCAAATAATTACGTTGTTTGCCGCCTCCCTAAATCAAGAAAATTACGACCTGTTAAAAGGTAGAGGTAAATTTGGACAAATTGTACGTTGCAGTGATTAAGCACATGAACAAAATATTTTCCAACAGCAGATGATGGTGATAATGGGAGGTGGACAATACAAGACTCCCAAACACCCAATTAACTCCCTGTCACACACAAACACGGGGTATTCCAATACTCAGTAACAGGATAACACCGGGCACGTACCTTGCGGCGCGGATAGTGTGCAGTCGTCGATTTTACCGACTTCAGTAAGCTATTCTTCCTTCTTCTCCTTCTCCCGTTGGATGAACTTGCCCACGAATTTCATGATCAAGACCACGAGGCCCCAGACTATTAGCAAAATCGCGATCACCAAGATGACGATGCCCAGGTTCGTGGTCCACAGGAACGACAGCAAGTTGTACATGAAATCGTAGAGGACAGCAAGTTGTACATGAAATCGTAGAGGAGTTTGTAGCCGCACCATATCGCCAAAGTTTCAATCACTGTTTTCAGCCCCGACCTCTCGTACAGAGTCTGCAACATGGCGGCTCGGCAGGTCGGCCAACGCGCCTGCGCGCGCCCGCACACACGCGAAGCTCCCAATTCAACCTCGATGTCACCGGGAAACTGGAGCCGAGAAACGGAGAGTCAGGATGAGGAACACGAACCGATTCCTCAAAACTGTTTTTCTTTCTTTTAAAAAAATACAGTGCAAAATATTGTTAAGCCACAACGTGTCAGGTCAGCGCCGACACTGAACTGGATGGTCCCGGCTCCCCGTCACCGCCTGCCCAGCGCCATTGCTCGGTCACAATGGCTCAGCCCATTACCCACACTGGGGGGGGGGGGGGGGGGGTGGGCGGTGTGGGAGGGAGACCAGAAAATATAACAGTATTCACACACAGGAGGAAATAAGTAAACATTTCAAATACAATTACTGTGACTTATTTTGTACTTCAGACGTGCTGGTGTTTCTGCTCCTACTTTTGCCCTTATTTTTAAAGAATGAAGTAAAATCTCCCCCCCCCCGCTATCTATTGGATAGGCGACGCTATTGTGTGACGCTCGTTGCCAGGTGACACTTGCCGCGGGAAAGAGGCACGTGCCGGTAGGCTGGCTCCCGGGGACCAGCTGCTGCCTGTGAGCAGAGTGCACACACATTACCGTCAAACCTGGGCATTGCAGTGGTGTTTGCAATGGATAGCGGGTTTGCAGCTGAGGAAGATCGACCAAATGTTTGCTGGCAATTTATTTTTCCTTGTGGGTAACAAAAACTACAGACTTTGGCACAGAATTAGTGTCAGAACTTTAGAGCAGTGGTATCAAACAGAATTCACATTTTGATTTATTATTGGGATAGAGTGAAAAGCATTGTTTCCCGTGCGCAAAACAAACAATGGAGAATTGGAGGTGAGCAAGTATACATACATGACTAACAAGAGGCAAGTTGCACAAGCCTAAAGCAAATGCCTCACTGGAACCTTGCACTGACACCCTTTCTGAATCGTTCATGGAGTACATAGAGTAGAAGGAAAGGAGAGGCTGCAGAATATGGTGTTGCAGATTCCAGACAGGGTGAAGAGAAAGATCAGCAAAGAGAACACTATTGGACAATTTAAAGGTGTTAGAGTTAAGTTTTAAGAGCACAGAACGAGAGTAAAAGATTGAATTAGAGAGTATGCTGGGGACAGCTTGCACAAAGTCACCTCACTCAGCTGCCATCATTTTTTCACATTGTGGGCTTGGTGCAACATTCTGGTACTCGGCATGACCCACTTACAGTAAAAATATTCGCGAGAAGAGAAATTGGTCTGTGTCTTCCTCATTTTTGCACATAAAAGTATCATAATTTATCCCAATTTCTGGGTGCAAGGTATTACACCTAAACCGTGTCAACAGCATTTCCACCTTGTTAGTCCTTGCTGTTGGCCTTTTTCTGGCCACCAGAAATCAGCACTGGATCACTTTTAATGTGCCAAGGAAGACTCTGTGCCTGTTTAAAGACCCTTGCACAAAATGGGTACACAGGTTTAGCCTGTTCCGTGCAAGCCCTCACTCGATTCTTCAATCCTGCAGCAGAACCTCGAGGATAGTGGATGCCACTGAAGAAGACATGTCGAATGCCAACATGACAGCATTACAGTAGGTCCTTTCCAGCTTTCCTCAACTCTCTTGTGTCTGTGATACTTCCTCAGCACATTTGGAAACCTCAGTCTCCATCCCCTTTTTTCCTATTGCTCACCAGTGGGACTCTGGGGATCTGTTTATGTATTTGAAGAAAATAGTTCTTACATTTTTGTTAGTGTGCAGTTAATAATCCCTTTGCATACCAGGATTCATGGAATTCTGGAATTCTCCCTTGCAAAAGACTGCAGGGGCAAGGTCAACTGAAAATGTCAGAACTGCAATTAGTACATTTTGTTGGGTCATGGAGGTGGATTTTTCTGTTCCGCCCATCACAGAAATCGTAGCGGGCAAGAGGCAGACCATGGAAAGATCCGTTGACCTCATGCAGGATTTTCCAGTTTCAGGGTGAGCGTGGCCAGAAAACCCTGTCCCAAGTATCAAAAAATATGGAGAAAAGGCAAGCAAATGGAGTTCAGGTTTGAGGTGCTGAATATCCTCTTCCTATCGCTATGTTCTGATGCATTTTAATTAACAAGACAACTGAGCAACCAGTCAGAAAGAATGGTGCTGAATTAGACATTAACTTGAAAAGTCTGCAAGCATTATTAATGAAACTCAGTTTATCAAAGCACCTATGGTTCTAATTCTGAAGGGAGTAAGGGAACTTTTCTGTGCAATGTCCAACCTCACACTGTCAAAATCAGGAAAGTTGAGGCAGATCTGTAGGGTATGATATAATAGCAGCGTTGTTAAGTTTCTGGCAGGACATGCCACAGTTAATCAGAAAGAGGAAACCCAGGAGTTAATCTTAATTTAAGTGCCTGTAACTTTCAGACAGGACGTCAGTGCAAGATTCCAGGTGAGGCACATGCCTCAGGCTCCTCGCATCTTGTTAGTAATGTATGTATACTTGCCCAGTTCCAATTCTCCATTGTTCGTCACCTTTCTAAATACGTTTTAAAATCCCTCTTTATCTCCCTCCCTGGAGATGTACTCCTGCTCCTATTTCTTGTGTTCAAAAGTTCTCCACTATTCAATACACTCATGTTTTATTTTGGGCTTTAATTCAATTTTCCTGCTCGCTCCCCACTCTTGAAAACAAGAAAATTAATTTTGAAATAAAGGCATTACCAGACTGGGAGCTGATGCAGGTCAGTGTTCAAAGGAGAAATAGATGTGACACTTGGGAAGCATTTTCCGATCAGGGCCATTGTGATCTCCTGGACTCGTTTCGATCGCCTCAAGGGGTCGGAGAGGAATTTCACAGATTTTTTTTTTCCCCATATTGGCCCTGGGGTTTTTCACTCTGGGTTTTCGCCTCTCCCTGGGGATCACATGGTCTGGAATAGGGGGGTGGGGGTGAGTTAATAGGTTGTAATGAACAAAGCATCGTAGCTGTGAGGGACAGCTCGGTGGATAGGATATTGGTATGTAGATAGGCTGGAAAATTGGGCGGGGATCCTGGATTCAGGATTCAATCCTGGACCGGGGAGCGGCGCGGGCTTGGAGGGCCGAAGGGCCTGTTCCTGTGCTGTATTGTTCTTTGTTCTTTAACATGCATTAGTAAACGGGCAGTAAAATTTTGGATGAATTCAAGTTCACAGAATTCAAATCGGCCATGGAGACAGCAGAGGCAGCAGTGCCACAGTGGTTAGCACTGCTGCCTCACAGCGCCATGGACCCGGGTTCGATTCCCACCTTGGGTGACCATGTGGAGTCTGCACATTCTCCTCGTGTCTCTGTGGGTTTCCTCCAGTTGCTCCAGTTTCCTCCCACAGTCCGAAAGACATGCTGGTTAGGTACATTGGCCATGCTAAATTCTCCCTCAGCGTACCTGAGTGTGTGTACGAGGGAATTTTCATAGTAACTTCATTGCAGTGTTAATGTAAGCCCACCTGTGACACTAATAAATAAACTTTAACCTTTAGCATTTTAAGCAATAATCTCAAAAGATCTAAAAAGATCTGTGTGAAATGTATGCACTGCATGTTTCAAGCAAGCACTGAAGTTTATGATACACATGCCCAATCCTCAGGACTCTCCAACAGTGGTCTCCAACCTATTGAAGCACAAGATCACTTTCAGAATCTAAATGCAGCACAAGATCTGCTCTTAAAAATTCGACTTTACGAAAACCCCCTAAAATGTATGCCATGCATAACACTCACCTTTTCTGACTTTCTGGGAGTGCTGTGATGTTTGTGTTGTAGATTGAAATGGCCAGTCTCATGCAGCCTATCAGATGGCATCAGTGACATTTTCATCTGGGAAAAAGCCATCTCACAGGTGAACCAAAGTATGCCTTCACCTTGAGTGCACAGAATGTCAGAAAAGGGTACTTGTCTCTGTTTACAAATCCCCAAAAGTCTTTGCCCCTTGACCTAATTTTCAGTTCTATGTCATCTTGCATGGTGATGATTTCTACGTCAAGGCCACTGCTCTGTTCAAACACCTGCCAAAATTTTGCTGTCGGTTCTCCAATGTACACTTGAAGAAAATGATGTGAGACAAGCATAGTGATTTGTTTAATCTTGTCTAACTCCTGACATTGTCTGTTGAATTTGTTTTCCAATTTGTTCAGGGGGACAAAGATGTTTGGATGGAACCTTGTCTCCAGATTTGGGAAGTGCTCAGTAATTCCCTCGTCACCACACTCCAGTGGCTGTGTCTTTATTTGGGAGGACCACAGGCCCAGTTTCAACTTGAACACATTCTCTGTACTGATCATGTGTGACAAGTCTCTGTCTCTCCTAACAGTCCGTGATTCAGTTCATTCAGTTTTGCACTTATATCCAGAAGAAATATCAAGTCTAGCAACCCATGCATTATCTGACAGGTCGCTGTACACCTCAAATTTAAGAAAGGTGACAATTTCAGGGAGCAGATCCAAAACTCTCTGGAGGACTTTTCCTCAAATTAACCACCTTACCTCTGCATGAAGGATGAGCTCACCATTGGTGGCATGAAGCTCGAGTAACAATTTGAACAAACAAATTTGCAGATGTTTGGCATGAATTGAGTTGACAATCTTGACAACAACTGTCATTACATGAGAAAAGTCAATAACCCAGCTCGCTCCCACTTGTTGATAGATAACACAGTTCTAATTGACAAAGGAGAACTCAGGATCATATGTGCAAAGTGCCACAAAGCCTGCATTGCTACCTCGCTTTCACGGTGTGAAAGAAACCAATTTCTTGATCGGAATGTTTTTCTCAGTCATATGAGTTTTGAATTTGTTGTAAATATCCTCGCTTCTTGTCCTCCCTTTGAGTGGAGTGGCAAAAGAGTGAGAAAGTCCACTTTTGTTGTTGAGTCTTTGTTTTTGGTCACATTGCATTCAATCAGCTGGACCATATCTGTCATAACTCCTGATTCATCAAACTGCAGTGAGAAACATTCACAGCATGATAAGTCGACATTAATTTGCTGAGATGTCCTCAGACAACAATTCCACCCTTCGCTCTTGATAGCTGTCATAATTTCATCTTTATTTTTAAAGTCTTTGGCCAAGGTGTCAGCAGCAACTGTCGAAGCGTCCTTGATAACTTCACC